>NW_011948419.1:5398379-5503144 GCF_000503995.2 Ceratosolen solmsi marchali | reverse complement strand
TGTTAATTAAAAGATTAAGAAATACGTAATGTTTTGCTGAAAAAATTCGTGTTATCGGCACTTAAAAGTCCCGATTCTCGAGCTCCTTTAATACGCACAAAACGAGTTTTGAACTCACCGTGCCAATTAAATACCCTAACTACATTAACTCAATACTAACGTAAACTAATGTCAATAAACGTAATCATAAAGGCTGGAAAATATATCCCATAACGATGGACGAGCGGTAAACGTTGCGCGGAACAACAATCGCGCGACCAAGCTCTACAAAATCTCCCACAGGAATAACAATTCGCACAATACGCCTTTTTTCCACGGAGGCGTCGCATTTCCTCCACGATGTATATCAGCGCCACATCGACGCCGACCAGCGTCGCGTGCGTCTGGCGAATGTACAATGTGTATGTACGTAGGTACGCAATGAGAGCGGGGGTCGATACGAGGCGACGCCGATACGCGCCGACTCAGCTAAAGCTCATTTTATAATTCGTAGCTTCGGACCGTTTTCTTCGCTTCGGAATTAACGTTCGTAACTAGAAGCACGAGCTGGCTTTTTGCTGCATTAAGCTTTCGATTGAAAAATTGCAGGGCTACCTCGACGCTTTCTCTCGCGATTCCAACTTGCGTGTGATGTACCCTTGGTTGCTCCATTACAAGATACATGAGAACGCCGACGTATTCGTGTAGATCGGCTCCATAGTACTCGTTACATAAAATAGAGAGTATTGTTTCACCGTAACGTAAATACATTATGCTTTTAACTAAATAATGACCGTTGTAAAAAGTAATAGCGTTTGTTTTTCAAATCAAAATACACGATTTTGTCGTAAAGAAAAGTATAGGATGCGGTAACGTAAATATAAATTAATGTATTCACGTTGACCTCAAATTATTTATTTTTAGTACGCTACAATAAATGGGATAAAAACTACAATTAATATATGCACCAAATCATATATTTTATAATATAGCGTGTAATTTTAATATTTTATTATAGAAGAATATAGAAGAAACTTTATTATAAAAATAATATTTAATGTTTATTTGATCAGTTGAATAAATGATAGAAATTTTTACTTCGAAGATCCGATATTCTACAAGAGATTCTTGCCTCTTTACCTCTCATCTATATGTACGACGCTCAAGCAGATGCAAAACTGACGCGATCCTTCATTCCGTTTGAATCGAAGAATTCCTTCAGCAGTCGCTTGCTTCATTTTTCTTTTGTAGTTTTAATTTAAATATGATGAATCTCTTTAATAGGCGTACGCGTAATTTGAGTAAAAGAAGAGGTATAATTTCACTTCACTATTTATAGATTTTCAACAAAATTATCTATTTAATGAGTGCTATATTTCTCTATGTTAGCCACCTTCATCCTTGCTGCAATGCTTTCAAATAAATCATTTTGCTACGTATACATGTGTATTTACATAACTTTAATATTAAATAGTTATTCTATTTTTTATGGTATGAATAACCAACTTAAAACTAAATAAATATTTTACCATATGGAGAATACACAAATGAAATTATTATCAATGATAGAAATGGAAGTGTAAAATAAAATTTTATCAATGATTCATAGCTGTAAGCATTAAATATTAATTTTCACGAAAGTTGCAATTCAACGAAATCCACGTCTTGTGTAAAGAAGTCGGATGAAAAAATAAAAGAAAACATCTCATCGTGAAACGTCTCTCAAGTTTTTACAGTGGACGGTACATATTGTTCCGCCAGGAGGAAAGACTCGCTGAAACGGAATGATGTCTCACGTTTACTCAGGATAATTAATGTTAATGCTATTAATGCACGAGTTTTTCTGGAGAGTTCGAAATTCACTGATGGACTAGAAAAATATCAAAACAGAAATTCAACTGAAACGCATAACTTTTCTATCAGGAGATATAAGGTTTTGGTATAAGCTTGTTGATAGAAATTTCTTTTTTTTTTACGAGAAATTGAGAAATTGTTTTTTTTTTGTTTAATAAGTTATCTTCCATCCGCGTTCGAAAAAAGATATTATCCCGTTTTCACAAGCCCAGTAATATTTTACTCATAATAATATTTTAGTATCATGAGAGAGCCAGTTTTAGTAACTTTTTTTTTATTTTTTCCTCTTTTTCATATATCCACCAAGCTATCCAAATGCCTTGTTATTTTATTAGTTAATTATAACGGTAAATTAAAAAATTTTCATAATGACTATAATACAATGTTTGGAATAGTTAGATTTTTTTAAGCTAATGAAACAATTAACTCACACCAATAATGTGATAAGTTACTATCAATTGATAATTTTTTGCAATGTATTAATAACATGTTAAATTAGATTTGATTTAAATACAGTGATATTCAAAATATGTATATTAGAAATATGTATGCGTTCGTATTCATTATTTATTAAAAATGGCTAATATATTAGGTTAATGGCCATATTTTGTTTATTTAATTTATAGTAATAATATTTTTTTCGTATTTGACATTTAATTAAAGCGGCAATAGTATTTTATTATAATTTTATTTAATAAAGAAAGTTTCTATCTTTATCCATGATAAATGATATAGATTATGTGGTTTTGTAAATTATTAATATTTGCATTGAAAGAATCGTTATCATAATTATGCAAGTATCATTATTTTATTTTATTAAACAAATTCTAACTTGTGAATTACATGTATATATATATATATATATATATGAAAAAAGATAGATATGTAATTTTAAATAAATAATTAATTATAGTACCTTCAAGTAACTTGTACTGTGACTGTGATTAACCTTCAAAATGGTAGTGGAATATCGACAAGAATTTTTTTTTACTGTGAGAGCACTAGCAGCCATCAATTTAAAATGAAAATTCTAGTTAATAAATATTTAACAGGCTCAAAAAGATTGATAAAATCATAAAAGTATCAAGAAATCACATGAATAGTTATAAACATGTATATACTTTATATAGATTTGCAAATTTACGCCTGTTTTTTTATAAAAATCATCTGCTCGTTAGTCATATCAAAATTTTTGTTTTAATTCATTTATTCCACAAGTTATGCCAATAAACAATTTATATCTCTGAATGAACGGTACTTAAAAAATAAAATATTACAAATACTATAAATAAGTTATTATTAATACTACTGTAATAAAAAATTTAATTCGAATAACAATAATCAATTATTTTTAAATAGAATGTTATAATCAAAGATCAAAAAACTTAATCGAGTAATGACAAAAAGTCGAATTATAGATAATTATGCATCAGCAGCTGAGTAATCTATCACATTTTACATTCGCAAAAAATTAAGTCAAGAGGAAAAATAGGAAAATCCGTATGTAGATGTTATTGCCGACAAAAGAGCAAACGGGAGCACAATGCACGGAAACTAAGGGCGGAGACTATGAGAGAAAGAAAATAAAAGGACGAATGTAAAGGAAAACGCAATATGCCGTGTTTATTCAAATAATAAATGAGGATAAAAGGGCGGGACTCGCAAGCAGAACTAAAGCCAGGAGAAAGTTAAAAAAACAATCGTCTAAAACACAAGGACGTGTCATGCTGCATTTAATTTTTTAATGCGGACTTTTATGAATGTCATCTGATGAGTGATGAATTCTTGTTGAAAAATTTTTGATATATTTTGCATTTTTGCATTCCCAGTATAATTGTTGTCATATAAGATGAAAAAAGAACTTTTTTGGGAATTTTTATTTTTTTTTAAGTTAGTACACCAATTTTCAGGTTTTACTTATACCAATAATAATAATACATGTAATTCATACTTAAACGAATTTTACTTAAAAAATATTACTTAAAAGCTACAATAGTTTACAATGACATTAAATTACAATAAATAATATATGATTTCATTTTCAAGGAAAAAATTATTTTTAATATAATAAATTCACAATAAATATATAAATAATAAAGAAATATTCAAAGTAAATTAATAGAATTAGTCAAAAATTTATAAAATATTTATATGAAATAATAAATAATAATTATAAAGATTATTTTAAATGAATAATAATATTGAGATAAATAAACGGTAGGTTATGTATAAATGTTACTTTCTAGGTATATTATCTTCAGAGAAGAATGATAGTTAGTATCGAACTTTATTTAATAGTGATTAGAGTCGATAAATAGAAATTCGAGATCCTAATAAAAGTATAGTTGTACTGTAAAAGATTATGATAAATATGGCGTTAAGGAGGATGGATTTCAGACATACGTGTATGTTTTGATGTATAATAACTTATTTGATATAAGAAGATATGATGATATAATGACTTATTGAATAGTAATGGATACTTGGTAAATGAATGAGAGAGAAATGAATACGCAAGCAAAGTTATTTGTGTCATAAATATAATTCTTTTATTGTATTAAAATACTTTTATTTCTAGATATCTAATTTTTTATAGTCTTATTTTATTATATTATCATATATCTTCTATTTCGTTATATTGTCATTTTTTATATTTATATCTGGTCAAAGTATTATTTTCAACACTAGGACTTTCATACATTCTTTCTAAGGCTGAAAAATCCCACACGGAAGTAATAATGGCTATCTCCATTAAAGTTGGTCGCTGTATGAAAATCGGATATATAAATCATCTTTAAGAAATTATCTTTGTCTAAAAGCGTTGTAAAACAAGAAATTCCAAAAGCAGACAAGGATTCTAATATTTCTTGAAAATACTGGAATTATTTACCGCAACAACACGATATATCATTTCAAATGAACTGCATTTTAAGTTTCGGCATTCGTAAGCAATTCCATAAGGCAAAATACAGAAGGCGATGTTTAATCGTCGACAGCAAAATAAAGGAATTTCTAAGACTTATAAAAAATGGATATATTTGTTTGAGCGATTGGATGAGAACAGTCACGGTACTTACTCTTAGCACATTGGTTTTATTCGTTACCACCCAAGTAAGACACGTCTTCTGTCCAAAGCAACAAAAATTTCACGAAGTCTTTGGGATCGTTTGAAGGGTGATGTTAAAAAAATAAAACAAAAACAAAAAAAAAAATAAAAAAAATATTAATACAATTGAAAAGCAATGAAAGGAAAGTTAATCAGAGTCTGGTGAAAAAAAGGCAACTACGGTAGACCGTTCGTCATTCGTAGCAATGGAAAGGCACACGCTCGAACGAAAGCAAAATTAATTGGTCATGGCAAAAATGCCGTCCTTTAAGTAAATGGCGATGGCGATGCCGTGCTCGGGTCATAGTTGGAGTGTGAAGCTCCGAAAAATTACTTCGGCCTTACTCCTTACTCTTGTACACAATGAGCGGACTGTCTCGTTGACACGAAAACAGGAGCGAGGCATAGCGGATAAAGTCTGCAAGTAGAGCTGCGTGTCGTTGCGTAGGCGTGCAAGCATTGTAGGGAGGAGCGTGGTGTACAAGCGAAGTCGGGGCGCAACGCGTTGGGGTGAGTGACTCATGTATCGTTTCATCCATGGGGCGCTTACCCTCGAAATATTGATTCGCCGCAAGCCACGTCGGAAGTCTAAAGGGGCTCGCGCTATCTAAACTTGTGCTTGAACGGGACGGGCTTGGGGCGCGATAGCGCACGGCTTTCCTCTACGCGGATTTCAATTTTTCTGTCGTTTTTACTCCCTATCGCCCCTCTTATCAGGTGTACGGCATCCGGGGAGGGCCGTCCGCAGCACCTACTGGCGCCGGCTTCTAGGCTTGACAAAGGGACGAGCCACGCGACGGCTGGATCGTTACGATTCATTGACAGTGGCTAGGCGCCTGCTTTTTTCTTTATTTTATTGGCGACTTTGGAGAGATAAGAACGCACGAGATGGTTATTGAGGAGGCCATGGGACCTATTTGGATTTAATTACATCGTCCGTGAATCGATTTTAGACATGCGTTTGCAGATAATCCTTTCCTTATTAATAGTATTTAGTAGTCTTTTGGTATATCGGTGCTTATGAAATACCCACAACTCGACTAAGCGATAAACATTACTGTTAAAATTACAACGATGTGTTGGAATTTTTCATTCGTTTCTTCAAACTAACGCTATGCAGTTCAGTAGTACTTATGGCTGAGTAGTTAACTATAAACATATTTTTATATTAATACTTTTGTAAGTAAGCTTTCCTACCATGTCTTAAATTTATATATAATATTAAGGGGTAATAAGAGGGATTATAATATAAATTGATTGAAATTGCTTCTCACGCGTTAAATGTAACATTAAACAATATAGTTTAACCTTAAATCAGGATGATATATATATATCACATATATTGAAAATCACCGTATTAAATCAATAGGCAAATATTGCATTAAACATCAGTCTATACATGAGCGATACGAGAAGTATATTTCTTGGAACCTGAGCGTAATTAAGAAGTTTCTATAATTTTATGAAAGAAAGATTTTCATCCGTGTCAGTAACACAAAGCTTGTTGCTATCAAATAAAATAAGCATATAATTCAAAATTATATATAAATGCCAGAATTTATGTACAAAGTACATTTTTAATTCAACAAATGATTTTAAGTCTCGAAGTTACAAAGCTACAGTTAAATGGCAATTGAATATTTATGATTTACTATTAGTTTATGAAACTATCATACATTAAGGACATATTCTGTTCGAAATAATGCACAATGAAATTAAGAAAATAATAGAATACATATGAAATATATATATATATATATATATATATATATATATATTGTAGATTTATAACAAATATAAATATATATAAATAAGTCATTTGTAATTAAAATTAATCTAAATAAGCAGTTGCTTGGCCGCTGTAGCTTAAAGACGTCACGTTTCCTTTAGTACACCCATAAAAAAAATTTACTCATTTGCCGCATACACACTTTTCACGTGCCACTGTGTACATTTTGCAATTTGACTCGGGAGCGAGCATAGGTGCACCTAATGTCAGATCGCACGGGATAAAGTATTACGGTGCTCGTTCGACATCTTGAGAAAACAGCGCATTACTTGGCTATGCGAATAAGACGAGAGTCCGAGGCGGTAGTTCGTGTGTTTCGCTGCATTCCATTGAGACATATACTTTTTAGCTGCTCGTTAGATTAGCATAAAAATGGCCCTTAACGGTCGGTGGCATCGATTCTCGATCTGAAGGCGACAGGAGTGATACTCAAATGACTCGGTCGCCTCCCTACAGCTCCCACACCAGGAAAGGCGAGGATGAGGACGGGAAACGCGAAAGCGTGCATAAATAACAATACACGAATCACGCGCCGAGTAAACGAGTATCGCGATCGATCACTGTCACGCGCTAGCGTTGAAATCACCAGCGGTAGCGACTAGTCCACCGCGCTTCTCGATTCCTCCGCCCAACGGGATAAGCCGATGGTGGAATAGCAGGAGGAATGGGGTTTGCGCTGTTTTTCCTCTTTTGAGCTTTGTCGCTTCCTGCGCGCCGCAATGTCGCACTTCATTTCCTCTCGCCGCATACCGCAAATATGCTCTAGAGGATGGCGAAGGCCTCGGGATTAAGACGAGTGATGCTTTGCAGTCCTTCTTTTCGGGCCCGGATTTCCGAAGTTTTTCGTTACGTCGCTCGCGTAAGTCGAGAATACCAATAAAAAATATATACAAAAGCCTATCAATGAAAGTCTCTGTGTATGCGAGATCAGCTTCGACGATTGTTCGCGAGGAATTTTCTTACAAAGACTTTTGTTAATAGAACGCTTATGAAATGTTTGCTTCGTGTGACAGAAATATTAAGCTTATCTCGATAGCTAAAGGGCAATTAATAAATAAAATTTTATCAATCTTAACTATTTGTAATTCTTAAAGATATCTTAATACAAAATTCATTTTCATATTATTGCACATATTGAGATTACCTTTAATACTTATTGTAAACTTGTTCGAGAAAGCTAAAAAAATTAAAAGTATTTATGATTAGTTCGATAAGATTTATATTTTATTAGGAAATTCGTATAATGTTAAATTAACTCCTTGTTTTATTAAAAAGATATTAGTTAGTAAGTTTATATTTATTAAGCATTCATAAGAAAACAAACTGCATATACATATAAATTCAAAATATTTTGTACTTAATTATGCAATCAGTGAAATATTTATAAAAAAAATAGAATATAAAAAATACAAAAAATATATAAAAAATAAATTAATCATATATATTACAAATATACAGTTGTAAATGTAAATAACATGATTAAATTATTTACACAAAATATTTGTTAATTAGGAAAATCAAAAATTTCGTCCATTCATACATTGAATAATAAGATAATTTTGAAAATAAGAGAATTTTTAATATGGAAATTCAAATAATATGAAAATTAATACAGATCATCAATGTATTTTTCAATAAAAAATATTTCTATGCATACTAATCTTCATTTCCAGTTAAACTAATTTTGACGATGTGAAAATTAAACTTAAGCCGCAATTACCAAATTTATGACAGGCATGTACACATTATCAATAGATTATTTCTGAAAAATTATTTCAACTGAATTTGATTACCGACATATCTAGATATGCTTAAAACATTTTCAATTACACGGGGGATATACTCTTTAAGCCATAAAATACAACAGAGTGCAACTTTGTTTCTCTGTATATAAAGCCATTAAGAAACATATAAATTATATTGATCGTGTAAGTACCTGGATCTTATGAACATCATTTAAGCGTATCTTATCCAAATAATTACACTGTTTATTTCTGTGCATTGTATATTTAATATAATTTAATTTCCTATCTATTGCGTAAATATATTATTATGTAACATCATTAATTTTTATCGTAATTTTATTATTTGCGAACATTTTCATAATTAGATGAAATGATTTTAAAAGCAATAAAAGCATTGGACAGCAGATAAGAAAAAATAATTTCTTACAACTTTACACGCGTAACATAGATTTGATATCTGTATATTTCTTCCTGTTTGACTCACTTTTATCTTAAATTTTATTCTTATTGTCATCAAAAGTTTTCCTTTCCGGCTTCTCTATTTTATTGCCCTGGCTTCAGACCATAAATCAACTTTGTGTATCTTTTTTCGTGTTAAATATTGAAATAATGACTATTGCAAACATTTTGTGTGTGTGTGTGTGTGTGCGTGTGCGTGCGTGCGTATGTGTGCGCGCGTGTGTATTGTAAGCTATAATGTTATTTATATTTAGTGATAGTCAATTAATACATCTTATAAATTTTATGCTACAACAATAAAGCGATTGTATAGTAATTTTCAAAATTATCACGATGTAACACATTTAATCCCAGAATAACTATGTTTTCTCTAGCCACTATGTATGTTACAATTTTATGGCAGTCATTCTGAATGGAGGGATGTTATTTTATTTCGTGTTCTTCATTAAATGAAAAAATACCTTTAAGTATTTCATTAAAATTCTACATCACTTGCTGATAAACATCACATAAATGTACATTACTTTTTCTGAAATCTTATTTTTTCTCTATGTATTTATTATTGAAACAGGAAATTTACGCCACAGGAAAAAGGAGCTTCAAACGTTTTTTTCAAACTTTAAAATGATTCGCTTATATCATTTTAAACTTCATAATTTTCGAAGATTAACATTTTTTCGACATCAACATGGCGTTCTCGAGCGTAATTTTCCATCCTTCCAAGCACGTATCTTCCTTGTCTCTTCAAGGACCCTTCCTGCCGTCGCCCAGCCGCCTCTTCTGAAACGCCCCAGGGAGATTCTCGCAAACTCGCCAACTCGCCTCTCCCTCCACCCTCAAGACATACACGCACCCGCACGCGGGCGCACGCACGCACTCACGCACGCACGCACGCACACATACGCCCTCGTTTTCTACGCCATTTCATCGCTTCAAGCCTTCTTCGGGCACGCGTGCGAATACGCACAGAGCATTCCGTGTCACTTTTAAAACTCAATGCGTGTACTTTATGATTTTCTAAAGTAATTTTTTATTTACGTTCTGATTGACTTTGATAAATCCCCGTAGTGTACCTATTTAGAGTCACTTTTAGAAATGCTTAATTATTTCAAAAACTTATACATACTCTTTTTATCATTATAATAGTTGTGATTGCTCCTGACAATCTTAAAGAAATAAAATATATCTCAATACGATCGTCGAAAATCCGTAGAAATTTGTACTGGTAAATTATTTTTATTCGGAATCAGGTACAAATACGAGACTAATGTAAAAATTCAGATGTAAAAATCATGGTCTTCCTGAATAAATCTTCGTACATCATATGATTATGATTTATATGATATAGCCGAAATTCTGCATATTTTTTGTTTATAAAAAGTACAAAAAATACATCTACGTCACTATTGAAAGCCAAACGTCTTCCTAAATGGAATTCTGTCAAGAAATTCTGATTTACAAGGAGTCTAATTATAATATTTGAAGAATCTTGCCGATGATAAGAAGGAAGTTTGCCGTATAGTAGTTGAGACAGTCGAATAATATTTAGACTTCTCGATATATCATTAGAGTGAAAAAAGAGAAAAGTAGCCGAATCAATTGCGGTGAGTCAACTGCTAAGTCACTTTACTCGTATAAGTAATAGCATTACATTCGACTAAAGCCAGACAACATACTCCTCTTCGGCCAACTTTCCGCACATTCACGATTCGCCACTATTATGGATCTCCTCGTATACGTTATACGCACATAACTAGGAGCAGGGAAAGAAAAAGAACGCGTGAGCAAAATGCGTAAGCTTACGAAAGGCTGCGCACGCATCCAACGAAATACACTATGTGCTTGTGTGTTCGTACGTATATTCGCGCGTATATATGCTTGCGTGATGAGGGTTACTGCTTTTTACACATAAGCTTACTAAAGTTTCCCGTTGACGCGTCCGCTATTGACATTGAGTGCAGACACACGAGACTTCTATTCGTATTTTATGTTGATACGAGGCACGCGCGGTTCGTCCTACGTCAGTTTGGCGAGTTTCGATGTTTAAGCTCGAGAGAAGACGGATGGCGAATCAGGGATCGCCGGCTATCGAAAATTTGTATTCTGCGGCAAGACATTACTTACAACCGCTGCGATTACGAGTGCTTAACTGTTAAATCCCCGCAATTCAGATACGGATAATAGGGATCATGTATTTTCGTGATTTTTAGTGAGACGTGCTTTAACGCTTATTTTATCTGGCTTAGCGAAACCACTTCATAATAGCAATTGTAAGCTTATAATAAGGTTCATTTTCAACAATACTGTTAATGTATTAATGTTCTTCAATAATTGAGCAATTATTCTCTTGATACTTCTAAAACTCTGTTGGTAATTTTTGCACCGATATCGTATTTAATCTAAATCGTTTGCCTCCTCTTATCACTGATAACTTGAAAACTTCGTTTCAAACTGGTTTTAAAATACATTTAAAGCATCATGTGCATTTAAATTACGTCGCTGCGAGGTATTAGTGATTACGAGTGTGTCGCCTTTAATGAAAGTTTAGTTGCATTTCCTTTTTATTGCAGTTCATGCTCAATACTATAATTGTCCAATCAAATGTTGACGTGTCCTGTTGGAAGACTAGATAAATGTATTGTAATTAAATATAGATGTTTACTTACACAAAATTTATAAATTCATACACGTTGTATTCAATTTTATAATTTTATATTTCTACTCTGTTTACTATATATATGGATATATATATATATATATATATATATATATATATATATATTTATTTATTTATTTATTTAATATTTTTATTACCAAGTAACTGATTCTACTAAAATAAATAATCATAATTAATGACATATGTAATTTATATATTTTTATATGCTTAACTTTTTACTAATATAAAAAAAGTATTCGTATGTTAATAATTTAATTGATATATGATAATTAATAATAATAGAAGGAAGTTAAAATACGTTTTCTAATAGAGTAAGAAAATGAACGGATAGGAACGAATAATTAATTTTGGCCACATATGAAATAGGCCTTATAAATTGCGATTATTTAGTTAAATATTTAAGATAATTTATCTTTTTACTATATTTTCATTGTGTATATTAATATATGCTAATTATGAAATTCATTTTAAAAATTACGGTCTTGATGATTACTATCATAATTTTTTAATAGTATAATTTTATCACAATAGTTTTAAGAAAAAAAATGGAATTTTTAAATATAATTTAGATATTAATTGAAGATTTTTAGATTTTTATATTTTAAAAGTCTAAAATTTAAATTGAAATAGCTTGAGCAGGAATAACTTATAATCTCGATAATACGAAAAGACTGGTGAATTATATTTAAGTACAATTTAGTGTGTAGAAGCCGTCGTTATTAGTTATTATATTATACCTCAAAAAATTCCGCTGAGAATATTACTTTTTTTTCATTTAGCTGGAATACTAAGTATGTTTCTTAATATATTCTGAGACTATAACAATTTTTTATTGTTTATATAAATCTACATTTGTAAGCAACATGCTTTTATAATATTTTCATTTTTAAATAAGCAACATTTCATGAATTTGGATAAAGTAGATAATACAAATAAATATGTCTGCACATGTAGCAATGGTAGTTAATATAGTAAAATTTTATTTCATTCTTATACAAATATAGTGCTATAGTACAATTCTATTTTTATTATTATAAAATAGATAATTGCAGCAATTTATTCACTATTTTTAAATATTACCTATTTTATGTTAAATGATAAAAATTACTTAGAAGTTTAGAATTATTCAGTGAAAATTTTGGTTTGAAACTGTCAATTTATTACCCTGAAAGATTCAAACTTAAAGTGATATATCAGTAATCTTAAAAAATATACATTACTCTATTGATTAGAGCAAGAAACTTATAAATTCAGCTTCAATTTTCTATTTTATAGTTATGACGCTTTAACATATCTTATATCGTTATTAAAAAAAAAAAAAAAAATAAATTTACACGACTCATTTTTATTTTATAACTTCATTTATTTTATTTTTGATGATAATTATAGAGTGCTAAAAATGAACGTAATTACTTCATTATTAAGCAATTAATTTCTCTTTGTCATTATGTGTCAGCTGGATTCTATGGTGATTTGTATATATACTTTATAAATAAAACATTTAAGGCATGAAATACAAACTTCATTAAAATCGAACTCTTAAAATACTAGAGTACTATCATTGTTACTTAAGAATGCTTGGATTATCAAATTTTAATCATGATAGAATCTAAATTTAAAATATGCAAAGGCACTTAAGATAAATTAATGAAATATTAAGTTGACTGTGAATAAATTCTAAGATAAAAATTCTAAAATCTATAAAAATGAAAAAATTATCATACGAATAAATACCAGATATAGCAAAATTTTTTTAAAAACAGTATTGTATTAATATGTTTGTGTATACATGGGTACGTATATATTCTTTAAAATTGTATTTGACAGTTTCGATGAGTTATTGTAAAAGTAACAGCTGAAAAACTATAAATATTTAAAAATTCAATTGACGTATCCGATAAAAATACAAATCTCTTTATTAGTTTGAAGTTGATTGACTCACTCCTCGCTACTTAGAATCAGCTTAACGAGTTTCGGTGAAAAGTATTAATATAACATTGATCATCAATCGTCGTTAATTATATTTGCAAATGAAAAACTTCACCAAAAGCTATTTTAAACAGTCATTTCCTTACATGTTGTGATTCAATGCTCAATCGTACGCAGGATATGTTATTCGAAAAAGCCAGTTCAATTAGCGCTCATTGGTAAGGCAAGAGTTTCGTGTATCGAAGCAAAAAAAGCGTTGGATGTTTCTTTGGGATGGAAAATCGAGACTCCGAGCCTTAGAGATTTGCCAAAATTACGTAGCTACTTCACCGAACGACTCAACGGTATCTTTTTTATTCGAACGATACAAAAAATTGAGATTTGAGTCGCGCACTGCAAAAACGCATGGAATGATCATCGTTTAATCGGCGTTCGATTTTTGCGTTAACTGAACGATGGATGCTGCGCGTGTCCATTTAAACAAGAGTACATACTTGCGTGCTCGGTAAAGAAATCGCTCCGTAGATCGGGGCATTGCAATCTCTCTGAAGTTCATTTATCTCTTCGACTTACGAGAAACAAAGAGAGAAACCTAGAGACCGACAGATATATATATGTATATATATATATATATAAAGAGAGAGAAGGATAGAGAGAGAGAGAGAGAGAGAGAGAGGGAGAGAGAGAGAGAGTGCGTGTGTGTGTGTATGTGTGTGCTTGTGACAGACGCAGACAAACATAGAGAGAGAGAGAGAGAGAGAGAGAGAGAGAGAGAGAGAGAGATAACGAGACGGCAGGTGGCAGGTTCGAGTTTTTCGTCCCGACTACGTCTCTTCCATTTGCTTTTACCTTTCCCCCTCTATCTTCTTTATTATATATCCACTCGATGGGTGGATGGGTAAATCGTCTGCTGATAGGTTTTATACAGAGAGTTTTGCTAAGGAAAACACCGGAGGCATGTATAAAATGTAGAAAGTCGAGTATTTCATAAATATCTAGTTTTGCTTGCGGCCTTGAAAAATATCTCCCACGCCTAGAATATAAAATTCTTATTAAGAATTTTATAATAATTTAATTCCATGATATGGTACAATTCATAGTAACTCAATTAAATTAAAACTAAACACCATCAACATTAATTTGCTCGATCAAATTTTATAGAAAGAAAGTACTATGAATTTTCTATTTATTTTTAAGTTTTTTAAAATTTAATTAAATAATTATTTAATATATCAATTCTTAGAGAACAGTTTATTATTTATTTCTTATTCTTCATTTTATCAGTTTAGCGAATAATTTTTATAATATTAGTTGCGACAACGAACTTTTATTTAGTATTGTTATTAGAGTAAGATAAGTTATGAAGTACAATTTATTCAATTTTTAAATCAGTAATAATGATAAATATCGTTATATTATTAATTTATTTTTTGAATAGAATATACTAAACCTTACGCTATACAAATTTTAAAATATAACAGACATAATCTTTCCTATTAATGCTGTTTACTCTTTTCTTCATGTATTATAATTAAATTTGATCTCTATTTTGAACTACCGTTTATTTTTATTATTAATGATTCACATTCAACATTCATTCAACATTCAGTACTACTTGTGCTCATTCAGCCATGTCGAAAGTCACTAAATCAACATTTATTACATGCTGGATAATCTAATCGAAAGTGTTGATATAGTTAATATTTATCAACTTTGGCATTGATTTTTTGTCATTTATTTATACTCCGGAAAATTAATGCTTAATAAATGAATGGAATGTATCTTATTTTTTTCAGATTTATCAAAGCTGATTGCCATGAGCAACTGCTAATACCTAATTAATTGATTTATCTCTTTAAGAATAGAATATAATTTATTACAATTTAATTTATTAACAATACTAAGAATTGGAGATATTTATTTGACATTATTATATAATTTAATACTAGAAAGTATCAACAGTTAATATATTAACTATTTTAATTCGATCTATATTCATCTGATTATTATATTTATCAAATAAATTGATTTAGTAATGTATTCCTTCAAAGTAAAAATATACAAAAATCGAATTGAAATCATTTTAATACAGCTTATAAATAATTAAATTATTTCACAACATGATATAATATCTTTATTGTTTATTTCATACTTTGTGCGATTTTTAGTTTAAAATTTTTTAGCTTTATGAAATATTACTTTTATATTTGAGTTTACTTTTAATATTTTAGAAGTTGTGTTCAAGAATAAAATTTTTAAGAAAAGTTAAAATAAAATAACAGTAAGAAATTCAGGATAAAATTTATTTCAATTATTAAAAGTCGTACAATATATTTGTACTAATAAAAACATTAATATTTTTGAATTCAAAAGACACATGAAAAAAAAAAATTAAATTCTGTAAATTTAATACGTAATTATAAGTAAGTTTATATTATTTCACTTAATTCCTACAGAGTAATTCATCTAATTACTAATGTTTCCAAAATGGTTTTCTAACAGGTGTTTAATATAAAAAATTCACTTACTATTTCATTTACCATACTATATAATTTATTTATGTAAAATTGTGAACATATATAAAATGTAGAAACTCTTGTCAAATAAAATGAATTCGATAATTTGCATGTACATTATTGTATCTCGTTTCGCGCGATAGTACAATGCATATGTTACCCACGCAATTCTGGATCCTCTTAACTTTTTCCCCCTACTTTGTCCTCTCTTTCTCTCTCTCTCTCTTCCTTTCTTTCTTTCACTCTAACAATTTCTTCTTCTTGGTCTCTGTATTTATTTCTGTTTATATCTTTTCTTAGTGAACTAAGGATCTTCTCGACGTCTGCAGTCCGCGAAAGTAATAAAAGCAGACTTAAGACCCATCGGTAAGTAAAAAAGGCGTCTCGCGAGATTGCTACGACACGGACACGACAAAAAGTTGTAAACTGCAGAACGAGACGACGGTTACCCGTGGCGAATAAAGGAACGAGGGAAGAAAGAATGGCGAGAAAGCCGAGAGGTATGGCAATGTTGATGAAAGCACTGTGTCCTAATAATAGAGAAAAATCAAATAATGGAAACATTGGGTGAAATGAAATGCAGTGGGAGGTCGTTTTTAAAGGCTTTTCAAAATCAGACTAACGCGCCCAATGACTCGTTCAGTTTTTGCGGTTGTGTATGATTTGATCTAATATATTATTTCATCGTCTTGTCTGATTATAATTTAAATTATGAGGCGCGCGTAATTGTGTTCATTCATCTTTCATTTTATTATCGACCAGCTTAAATAGTTTGATTTCTTTTTTCTTCTTCTTTTTTTTTTGTTATGCATATTTAATTATGTATGGTAATTAATAGTTTTTTTTTAATGCATATTAAATTATACAAAAAAACTGAAGTGTATACATGCAGATGTTCAATTTTGAATGCAATACATAAAAAAAAGATTGTTACATGTTATTTGAATCTTAGACTATGAATTGCAATGATAATAAATAATATTACTATTGATCACAAAGATTAAAATTGCGTTTATGTCACATTACTACTGGCAATGATAAATTTCAGTAGTAAAATATGCAAGAAATTCACAAGAGTTTTAACACTATCAAACAGATTTGTATCTCTTAATTTATTGATAAAAATATACTTAAAACTAGTATAATTTCTTGGAAATAACATTTAATCAAGGATATATAGGATAAATTAACTGGGCTAAGGAGAGAAACGAATACGCGCACTACTTTTCTCATAAAAGGACATAAAAGTTTCGTATATACGCGGTACGCACTTTGCACATTGTGTGTGAGCATTTTCTCTTTTAGCGTATGCAGTTGTATTCCTATAATTGTCAATTGTCATATTTCCAATTCATTGAATTACATTATTTAATGAGGAAAATAACTTTTCATATAATATCATATAATTTAGATGATCAAAATTGAGAATCATGTCCATGAAAACGATGCTAAAAGTTACAGACTATATACTCCTTTATATTGTATACGCTATAGTTGTTTATTGATGGATCTATCGACACGACATTATTGACTGTATCTCAAAGAGTCGAACACTAAAATATTTATACTTATAAAAAATACACTGGTTTAAGGAAAAATAACATTTTAAATTTATATATAGTTCATTTAGTAATAAATAATCTTGAAAGAAATTTTGCCCTCTATTAATTAGTTTACTTTATATACAAGTAATAATGAATGCAGAGCATAAAATTTATCCTTACTTTTATTTTTAATATAATCATGTTATTCAAACAGGCTGCATCAAGATAAACTGTATAAAGGCTCTTTTAAAGTCGTTGCGTTATTAAGGGATCGATTTAGTTATCAATATGCAAGAGTAGCCATCACTGCAAACAATGAATTTCTGTAAAGGAGAGTTGCCTTAATGTCCATCATTTTATGGAATCAGAATATAATAACACGGTTAAATAAAATGCACGACTACATGCATTAGAATTTTTTATGAAACATTAGAGGCAGTTCGTAAGCAGTGGAATTATCTAGTAAAATAAAACATTCGCGTTAAGAATAGCCGTGCAATTATGGAGATATCGGACAAAATTTGTCTTTGTCGTGAAGTGCGTTTTCAATGAGCATTAAACAGCGATAATAATTGTCTGGCGCAATCATAACGAACATAGTGAGTTACACATCAGATTTTCCTCCCCGGATCGAAGACTCACTTGCGAATACAGTTCGAATAAGCCTATGGGAGCGAGTAAAGGAATCGCAGGGGTGAGCAGCGACTAATTAAAAGTCCGTTTGCTCGTGGGAAAAGACGCCGCGGGCCCGTGTACGTACATACGTATGTACGTACATACGTAACATATCGGGAGGGAGAGAAGCGAGTTCAGGACAAACGAGGGAAGCAGTATGTTGCTGTGAGTTCCTTGCCCGAGACTCTCTCTCTCTCTCTCTCTCTCTCTCTCTCTCTCTCTCCCTCTCTTCCTCTTGCTCTTTCTTTTTTCCGTCTATAGCAGGAGCCCTGAGACACAGCCGGGGAAGGAGACACGCGCTATACGTCTCCAAGAGGTTCTATAGCGTTTCGCTTACACCTGGATGAAGCTCTCGAATTTTCCAGCACATCTTTCGGTCGATCCCGGCTATTGTTCTCATGATGTTTTTTACATTTGATTTTGATTTTTCGTATGATATTTCATTAGTACTACCCGCAGAATTTGAATTTGATAAGGCAAATTTCTTGATTACAATATCACATAGCGGTGAAACAAGCTCATTTAATATATACAATCTAGTGATCTCATTAATAAGATAGTCAGATAGTGTTTAAAGTATGAAATATTTGTCATTACCCTAAAACATATTATTTCCCTTCACTATTAAATACACGAATTTTAGATTATTGTTATTCCTGTAGATTTTTTAATAAAACTCCTTAGATATTTCTTATATTTACTTTTGATTTTTATTATAATGTACTAGTTAAATCATTCTCCCGTATTTCTAATATCTCTGAATTTTTTAATTTTTCAGGTATGAGAAAATTTGTTCAGTTCATTAAAAAAGTTTCACCAATATTAAACATGTTCTAATTAACTTTACTGTAACTATATAATTGATTTTTTATATTATTGTATCAAGCAATGAATAAAATCGATAAAGCTGACTAATCCGTAAAATTATTGAAATTGATAAAGTCATATATAACACTAACTTTACTCTTAAATTTACGGCCACTCTGCGTATAAATTTATTTCTTATTATTCAATCGATGTATTTGAATTGTTTTAATTCAAAAATTCATCCTTTTAGTGCAATAATTGTTTGTAGCTTTATTTACAAAATCATCGTGCAAATATAGATAATAAAAAGATACTCACGCAGATGATTTATTTTACTAACTATTTTTTCTCCCCTATATTTTCATTCTATACAAATTGTAGAACTCTGCAGTAAAATTTTCTTCGTACTATATAAGGCTTTTATCAATAATTTTTTTCAACTTTCATATGAATATTAAATTATTTAAATAACTATCAGCATATAATAATCATTTGATAATTTTTAAATGAATTCAAACATTTCGAAGATAAATATTTTCTTTATTATAAATGAACGATGTTTCATTTAAAAATATAAAATACTATTAATTTTACATATCTCGTATTAAATGCTAATTATATCAAAGAAATCGAAATAAATGCGGGCGAATCGTTATGAACGTTATCAAAGATATAGGAGTTCCTACGAGCATAAATGCATAAATTTTACCGGAGGCAAATCTGAAAAGCAGGAGGATCCTCGGAAACCACTCGGTTTTTCTTTTCTGCTTAAGACGCAGCTTAGCGTCGAATGAGATCCATTTAGAAAATACTCCGATGATATATCATCTTTAAATTCTGATCCAGCGAACCAAATGCGCGCTCAGCTTTCTTTTCCGACGAGGAAAGCCGAGATCGAGCGGCGCGTAAACAACGGAGTACCGATTCGTGGTCCACGTCCGCCCGGTCGGCACGTGCGTTATAACTCACCAGCGCAGTTGCTGTCCGGGTCGGTTCCTTCTCCGGTAGCAGCCGTTTTGCAATGCCGGCAGCTCCTTCACGCACAAGCATACACGCGCGCACGCACGCAAGCACGAACGCACGCACGCACACACGCACACACACGCGCATGCACGCACGCACTACTGCACGCGCGCATCCGCCCACACAGGCACACGCGTCACTCACAAGTTAAAGGGATGGACCGGACAAATCTCTCTGGCGCTGCTGCGTGGAAGAATCACGAGCGCGGACTGACGCACGACCGAAGTAGCCCCGAGTGTGTGCGTGCGCAGATACTGTAGAGCCGCGGACACGCGCTCGCCTCCACCAGTTGGCGTTGGTGGTAAGGCTCCGTTCCCTTGGTAGCAAATACTATTCAAGGGAACGCTAGAAAGAGAAAGAAAGAGGGAGATAGAGAGAGAGAGAGAGAGAGAGAGAGAGAGAGAGAGAGAGAAAGAGAGAGATTCGTGTGTAAGAATGGATGTAGCGACTCGAAGATGTATACGATCTGCAAAAGGAAGAGGGTAAAAGATTTGCGTGTAAAAATCCTTAGTCTTTATCTATACGTTACTGGCCTTAGAATCACTTTATGTATAATCGAGGATTGTACTTTTCCTTTTCTATTCTACCTCTCTCGCTTGCTTTTTTCTCTTGCTTCTTTATTTCGGATAATTGTATAATGACCCTCGCGTGTTGGTTGGTGTATTTGAGGTTCGAATATGCATACCCGCATCGGTAAGACTTTCTCCATATACAGGTTCTCATTTTGCATTGCCATACCGGTGTTACCATTGTATTCTGAAACTACCTTTTTGTCTCAGAAAGCTGAATTCAGCACTGCTTCCCTTTCGTCGACATTCTTGTTCAGAATACCATTAACATTACTGACAATACACACTAAACTATTTTGTTCTTGATACTTTTGAATAGGATAGCTCAATTTTCTTTTACTTCATTCCGAATTCATTACGTAATATCAATGTCAATACAATTACTTATGCAGCTACACTTGTCCTGATTTGGAATAATTTTATTTATTTTTTCATGCTTCTAATAGTTTCTTCTTCTCTCGTGATGTTCGCAATCCCGCTATTTATAGGTAATGATATTTTCATTAACGATTTTTTTTTAAACAATGGGATCCATTCCTTTTTTATATTCTTCATTTCTGTCTACACTTACTTAACATACTTCTTATTCCATTTGAGCTCTTTATATACTTTTTGGATCTTAATTTATGTCGCCTGTAATTGAAAGAATAATTTATTTTATACTATAAATTCATTGTAATTTTGTGATCGATCTTCTTCTGATTAATAATTCTCACAAAGATACAAATACCTGATACATTTAACTGTTTCCTACTGTACTTCAGACAATAGAGCTCTTTTTTTCTAATACATATTGATGTCTCTTCATCTCTAATTAAAATTCTGACTAATTATTAAATTTGATTGTATTTTGAACCATTTCAACATAGAACCTTTGATGCAATATTCAAATTAAGCACTTTGGTATTCATATTCATAGCAGCTTACCAAGGAAACGATCAGTTACATTACTCTTACTGATTATTAGTTCCCCGTATAAATGATAAGTACCTTGCGTACATAGTGTCACCCTATCATTAAATATCTGTCAATACAGAAGCTATTCCTCAATAAGATGTCCATTTAATCATTTAATCATAGGTTTTTCATCATGCAAATCTTCGGAATCACTCACGACTTTGAATTATGAAAAAACAATTTTTATTTGGTCTGAGTATCATTGATAATGCATAGACAGTTTCGACCATTATATTTAAGCGCTAATTATTAGTCTGTTTCGATATTACAGGTACTTTAAGATGCCTTAAGATAACTTAAATACAGACGCGTGACAAATATTGTGATGAGTCGGACATTGCCCAGGAATCGTGCACACGCAAGCGCATAAAAAATCGAACAACCAGCATCCACTCAATTCCAGACGAAGTTGCTTTTAATATGCTGATTAAAAGGTTACTCATCTTTGTGAGCAGACACACCAAAGGGTTCTGATTACACTAATCTTTGCAGTCGCAACGAGCTAAGCAATCTCGTAGGCACGATTGCGTGTGTGTCCTTGTTTGAACCGGTGCATTGACGAGGACGAGGACAGTGCACGCAGACGGACCGGGACTCCCGAGATAGGCATGTTAGTTTACGTGTACGTCGGGGGGATTGATTACGCACACGGAGGATTGAAGGGAACACGCACAGGACTCGCAAGGGATGCACAGGCGGTTGGGTGACGTGTAATGTCGCGTCATGCGTAACATGTGCTGCTTACTGTATTTGTGCAAGGCCTGCTGATGTGATTCCGAATATTTTAATATATATTAAAATTATTTCGGATCTTACGTATTAGGAAACCATTGGGTAATTATATGAGCGGAGCGCTTATGATTCAGCCACTTTCATTATAATGGAATAACTTAAAATTACTTGCTCTATAGTTTAAGCTTATTTACTATCATGTCGGCCACCATTAATTTCTTAACTTTTTCTACAATGCATGCAATACGCAAAGCTAATATTTATAAATACTTCGTTAATAAAAGTAAAATTACTGTTTACCGATTCTCTTTTGAACTCTGTTTCAAATTGAAAATTTATCACAAAATGTTCACATTAGCTCCCAACACATTTATCTCTTTATGCGGTTTCAGTTTCTAATAATTATACAAATTATATTTTTAATTTGTGTATTTAATTGAATTGCTTTAATTTTATATTATTTTTACAATTAAAGACAGTCTAATAAGCGATTACCAGTGACAAAATATACTGCTTCAGTGAGGATAAATAGTATAAATTATATTTGAAACTAGCATTACTAGTTTATACAAAATAAAGATTTTTATATTTAATCAAGAATAAATAGAAAAAATACGATTGTTTTACATAAAATTTTAACACATAATACATTTGTGAGTATAATTATTTAGACATCTCATAAGATATGGAATATACAGAGCTTAATACGTATGTTAATTTTTTTCTGAAAATAAAAGTTGTTGAAAGTTAACAAGTGGAGATTAGCAATACGAAATTAGGACGAAATCTTACGTTAGCTTAGATCGACTGTTAAAAGATCTGCATCACCGTGAGTTTAGATAACAATTGAACGCAATTAGATTAATACATTCAAGCGTAAATTTGTAGACGGTTTTATAACTCTACCTAACTTCGGAATAGTATTTACTCGTGATGCATTACTGTAAAAGAAACATAATCTATTGAATATTAGCAAAAATATTATTTATTACTAACCGTGATACCCACGTAATGTAATGTTAAATTAAATATCGCAAATAATTAAATTTAATATCACAATTATATAAAACATTGTTCCTCATCATGAGTCTAATGTAATTTTCGGAAAAATTTATTATGTCATTGGAGTATTAATAACAATGAATTCATACTTTTACTGAAAGTGTTTATTAATTCAATTCAATGTCAATTAATTTTCTTATAGATTTTACATTTAATGATATTTTGTTTCTATATATTAACGTTAAACTTTAGATATAAAGAAATTTTTTTAAATATTTGCTATTAACTATTTGAGTTGATAACAAATGTACTAAATAGATATTAATTTTCCACCATTAATTTCTTAACTTTTTCTACAATGCATGCAATACGCAAAGCTAATATTTATAAATACTTCGTTAATAAAAGTAAAATTACTGTTTACCGATTCTCTTTTGAACTCTGTTTCAAATTGAAAATTTATCACAAAATGTTCACATTAGCTCCCAACACATTTATCTCTTTATGCGGTTTCAGTTTCTAATAATTATACAAATTATATTTTTAATTTGTGTATTTAATTGAATTGCTTTAATTTTATATTATTTTTACAATTAAAGACTAAGAAAAAATTGCAATAATTACAGAGGCATGTTCGTACTCTAAGATGTGTTACAAAATTCTGTACATCCTTTCATTAGTAAGAACGTACTTTTTATGTAGAACGAAATACTAGCATGTACTAATGTGACTTACATTACGCTAGATTGAAAAGTTTTTAGAGATTTCTAATTAAACAGGCGCTATTACATAGTACACCAAGTATTGATAAATCAGAAATAGAAAAATATTTTTTTCAAACCAGTTCATTTAGCCTGAAAAATTAATATGAAAAAGAATCAATTACAGATATAATAAGAGCGTGAATAACAGATAATTTATTAGAACCTTTTGAAAATTAACCATGGTTTGTAATAATACGACGGCCTATTTATTTCTTTTCCAACTTTTCCAATTTTGAATTATGCAAGCATATTTACAATACAGAATAATAAAGGATTAGATTTTTGACTTATTGGCTATCATGCGCAAGTTATATATATGCCAGTGGATAGTAAAAAGATTATTATAAAAAAGCAAAATTTTTCCTAAAAGCAAAAGAAAATGTAAAGTAGGTTTAAATAAAAAAATAAAAAAATTTATCACTAAGTACATATGTACTAGAAATGTATTGGACAGTATCTGGAAACTTTTCTAATAAAACTTTTCAAATTATTATATAAATTTAAGTATTTAGGTATTTCTATTATTATAAAAAACAAATAGTAAAAATATTACAAAAGAAAAGACTAGGAAATTATTACACTCAGGAAATGCGTTGTTTTACTCTGTCAACAGGTTATGGAAATCTTAGGCATATCCATGTAATTGAAAAGTTAAGATTCATAGAGCAATACAATTACTAGTAGTTGTTGGTTGTAAATAAAAAAGAAGGATTCTTATAACTTATGAATAAAAAAAATCTTGTATGCAAATAACCGTTTCAAATACATAAAACAAAAAAAAAAATAGAGAAATAACAAATTTCACTATCATTAGTAACAAAATTGCGCACTTTATCAAATACTGTAAAAGTAGTTAAATCCGACGAATTAAAAGAAATTGGTCTTAGAAGTAGTAAAAGTACATATACGATTAGAGTATAATAACTAAAATAAAAAGGGATTTAAGTGGATGAAGATAATATTATACTATAGTTAAAAGGGTTAGGGTATGTACAAATATCTTGAAAAGGTCTGCCGCAAAACAAAGGTAAGGGGCGTTTCCACGTTTATGAAGTAATGAATTTTCGAGTCCCAAAAGTAAAATAATAAATTTTCATGAAATTACATGTTTATAATTCAATGATTAATTTATAATGATCACAATACACAAACAAAGTTATAAAATTACACAACTTCAAAGCACTAACAAGATTACAATCAAATTTATTGATATGACGGACTACTACACATTTGAAAATGAGTGTAAACTAAAAGTTAAAATATAATAACGTGGTTATAAAATGGATGTATAATTTTTAATTTAATAAAGCAAACAGAAAATATGATAACTTGCGTACAATGATGTATTTCTAAATACATTTGATAAATACAATTTTATATATTCACAGGAATATTTTACGTACAAACATACTGCACTAAAGTATCTATAAGATACATAAATTATTAATGGAAAAAACGATCTTGATGAGTTCGATAAATTTCCAATCTAAAAATCTATATAAAATTGAAAGTATGAAATTAATTTAAAACGAGATCAACTGGATAAAATATTGTTACAAAAGTCATAAAAAGAAATTACAAAAACAAAATAAAGTATTTGAAAAGACATCACGTAATAATGTATAGATAGTTATAAATTAATTTGTTATTAAAAAATTCATACATGTGCATTAAAATACTATTAAAAGCAGAGTTTGTAAGATAATTATGGTTGAAAAATCATCAAATAAATACCTTTATAAACTTAAAAAATTGCAATGGCAAATGAAGTAAAGATGATTGCTTTTATTATGACACAGCATCTTTCTAGTAGTTCATAGAAGATAAGGGGCAAGGGAATCCGATGAAAATGGCGCCGGCGCGACTTTCTCGGCTCCATGAAACGGAACTACATATATGTGTTCATCGGCAATAAAGAAAAGCGAGTGGAATTCCGTGCTGAAGCGGCGAGCAAGCAAGTGGACGAAGGCGTGGAAGAAAAAGAAAAATGAGGAAGAAGATGACGCGGAAGTACCGAGGGTCTTCTCTTGATAGTCTCGTTTTGAAAACAAAGATGATCTCATTGAGGAGACCCGAGGCTGCGTATCAGATTTGATTGTCGAGGAACATATCGTCAACGAGACGTGAGCTGATTATCTTTCAAAATGCAATTTCCTTTTTTTGCTTACTTCAACTGCTTTCATTAAGTATATTCTTTTAAGGATACTTGTTGACTACTTTAATTTTATCTGGGACGAAACTGTTTTAACAAAAAAAAAAAATTCATATTTAGTACATACTACAAACATATCGGGTATCCTACGAACACTTAATGTTGATTATTTATCGCAAATAAGTTTAAACAGCTGGTTTCATTATTGATATACTTCACAAATTTTAACAAATACTAACTTATATGGATTGATACAGTCTAATACATTAAATAGAAATTTTATCTGAATTTCCGAGTCTGTAATGAATACCATTAAAAGAACGCAATTTACTGCAAAGGTTAATTACTTGGCTATTAATGCAAGTTTATGTGATAAAAGGGTAGATTTTCTTATTTTCAAATATAGTATAATATTTATTTTATATAAATTAAGTAATCCGTGATAAAAAAAATGAATAATGTATTAAACTGAAATACGATATTTACAATATGTTTTATTTTGAGTATTATTTTCAAGGATATAATATTCTATTTGTATTGTATAGTGTATATATATATATATATATATATATATACGTGTAGTATGTGCGCGCGGGTGTACGTGTGTTCGTGTATTCAATAAAAAGAAGGCGTAATAAATTATCGTGTATTCGGTTGACGTCCATAATGAAATAGATGGGAATAAAGTTTTATAAATTCTATTCCAGAAAGCATTCAGAATAGATGATTAAAAATGTTTATGAACAATTTCAATTTTACAAAATTGATCAATTTTAAAACATATATTGTTTAGTGAAATCTAAGTAATTTAATCGATAAAAAATCTAGATTAAAAAAGAGTATGTGCAGCAATATATTTTCAATCGAGCTAAACTATTACTATTTCAACAATTTATATTATCATGTGTGATGTATAATATTAATTTAATATAACAATTTACAATACAATGCGATATAAATATATGTTGCATACAATAAACACATATATTCATTTTCCGGAAAATAATTGCTATAATTAATATTTATAATTCAGATTTACTTCCTGAATATATTGTCTATAAAACGTACTGATACAAAAAACTTATAATACAATAATATATATGCAACTCTGAATAATATATATATATATATATATATTTATACATGCACCTACATATATATCGTGATTTATAACAACCTATAAAGATAAACAAATAAATTTAACAACTTATAATTGCCACTTTTTAATTTTATTATAAATTAGAACATTTTCAAAAATATTGATAAAACAATTTGTCAAATTCTTTTATGTTTTGAATATATTGTTATAAACATTGATTTTGTTCAATAACGATTTATTAATTTATTAACTGGAGCTTTTATATAGTGAATATTAAAAATAATAAATCGTTAAAATTTTTTTTTAAGATTTGATGAACTTGTCTAAGTACAAATACGTAATTATTATTATTATTAAAGTTTTAATAATGTTTATCATTAAATTATGGACTTACTTTCCAAGTTCAATTAATTATTAAAAAAATTGATTATATTTTATATAATGCTCATATCAATTAATTATGCGCGCGCGTGCGTGTAAGATAGAAAATAGATGAATAATGAAATCATAAATTTAATATTATTTATTTAATTAGCCACTAAATATAATTTATTTTTTCTAGAAATTCTGTTCTTTGTACAGAATTCATTCTGTTTTACCGACAAACTCTATTTTTAAAGTAAGAGTATATACCGCTAGAGGGTAATAATTTAATGAATGTGAAACACACAAAAGAATATGGTGACACTCACAAAAAATGCTGTTTGTTTTGTCACTAAAAATAATATAAATGTTACAATTTGATTCTTCTTTCTTATATAAGACAATGAATTTTCCAATTTTAAAAAATGAAAATAATTTTCTATGTAACTTTACTGACTTTCATCGAAAAACTAATATTTTTTTTGTCTCTCTTTAGTTTTGCACACAATAAATATTAAATGTGAATAAATCATAAATATTTGTATTAAATATTTGGAAATCATTTAATTAAATTTTGTATAGAAGCTGTTGCTATTTAAATAATTATTAGAATATGCGTAATTTAATTTTTGGTAATAATTTAATAAATCATTTATCGCTAGTTAAATTACGCAAAAATATTAAACCGTTTAGAAATTATAAAAAAATGGTTGAAATTCTAATCTTTTAAATATTTTGATAGGTAATTGTAATGATAGGATGAGTTAATATATATAATTTTTATACAATTTTATCTAAAATATGTTAGAAAATTAGAAAAATATTAAAACGTGTTAAACTTTAATATAATTTTATAATATAATTTAAGATTCATTAAAACTTTTTTTATATAGGACATTTTTATAGACATTTTGCTTTTAATAATAACTCATTTCTGTTTTTATTTTATTTTAGTTAATATACCTCAGTACTAATTAACATCTCTCGGCTGTCGGCGCGCTTATTTCGATTGGTGAGCTGGGGCAGGACGAATAGGAAAAACGAGTACATTGCCAATCGTCTTAACCCTCTACGCAATTGCGGTAATTCAATTCGAAATTAACGCATTTGCAACAGCCAATTGGCGTAGAGTACTAATAGCGCAAACGTGGGGTAACTTACGAATCCGACGGCCGAATGTCGAAGTTTGAAGCTCTGAAGTACTACTATTACGCCATGCTATGTAATGTCAAATATGCATTTTACAAGGCATTAATATTCAATTTCATAAACTTATAAAATTTTAAATATTTATTGTATGATTTGTATAGTTTTAATTATTTTGTATTATTTATGAACGAGTATATGAATAATTAAGAAAGTGAATTAAGAAAGGTAAGAAAATTATTTATGACGTTTAATAAATTCGGTATTCGAAATTTATTTATTTATTATTTAAATAATCTTTGGCTCAGTTTCAATAATCATTATTTTATTAGTATATAGATGATTGATAATGTTAATTGTTTTTGCAAAAATTATGAAGATGGCGATGGCGCACACGAAAATGAAAGTTGGACATCTGAATATTCAAATATTTTACATCCAACAGTGGTCGAATCAAGTTTTTGTTCATATTCTACCCTTAAAACAATATCTTATATTAATTTGGATGATGAAGATCTGAGAGCGGCTAAATTAAATAATATAATTAAAAAATTATTAGACATTATTCGCAATCCTGTGTGTGAAGATATAGGATTTGTTTGCTATTTGCTATTTAAATTCTTGAAATATAATGGTTATGACGGATACGTATCCTTATGTCATTGATTCATAAATATTCATAAATGATATTATTCACTGGTATCAATATTAAAAAATTAATCAATTCCAAATTTATATTTGCAAAAAAGCCTGCATTTTATAATGTAATATTTACTTAATTACAATAATTAAAAACATTGTATTGCACAATATCTAAGTTATTATTTAAATTAATTTACTAATTGTGTAAAAAATGAAATATAATAAAAAACAATTTAGAATCTAAAAAGTCAATATTATTCTTAATTTTTAATAAAAAAAACTTAGTATATATGTGTTCATTTTTAAAAGTACGTTACAGTGAATAAAATGTGATTATAAATAGGAATAAAATTTATAGATTTTGTTAAGTATTTTTACAAAATAGCTGTACATTTCAACCACTTTTAATAAATTTAAAAAAATTCAAGGCATTCAAAAAATGTATTTCATTAAGACAGATCAATGATTAGTTAACTTTTGTTTTAACTAAGATTTTGTACTTTTGGCTTATTGAATTTTATTTTTTTTTTTTTTATATTGATTTCTTTATATAAAGAAACTATATAATCACTATGAAAATCCTTACAAAGCAATTCAGTACTTGGAGCACCTACTGCATATCCGTGATATCCTTGATTTCCTATCTAAGCAGGCTAAACATATTGAAGACTATCAGGATTTCCTTCGCGAGTTCCTTTATCTCAGCGGGAAGCCACCACTCTTGCGGAAGTCCTCTGAGCTCCTGCTGTGTGCTCCTAAACTCCAACGTCACTTAACTCTCTTGGGTTATCTGCTTTTCCTAGCACCATCGAAAGATGCATTTTTTACCGTCAAGAACGCCATTATGAACTTCGTTCACGGCGATGATAAGAAGGCAAGGAAGGATGCGGTAAAACCGTCCATGTGTCGCGAAGCCGTTAACTATTCCAAGCTTCCATTCATCCTCATTGAACATCTGGCGATTACCTCGGACGAGATTTACACGGACATTTTGGAGATAATTTTGACAATACTTCCTTTATCGCAAACTGTTTGTAAGATACATTTTTTTCTTCATATTATTAGACAGTGACCCATATATTTTACTTTAAAAATCCAAATAAAATAAGTATACTGTTTTGTAGAATATTTTAGAAACTATTGTCAAATTTATAGGAAAACCGTATGACAAAAAATCAAAAATACATCAAAAATACCAATATTTTAATGATATACAATGTATGGAAATAATTATCATCGTAATAGGTTCATTCTGTAATGTAGAACTAAAATGAAGTAACTAAAAGATTAAAAAAATTAAATCATTATTACAAATTTACTTGAAATTATTACAAGTCTAAAGAAATATAAAAATCATTTTTTCTCATAATAAAAATTATTCGAATATGATATAATCAGACAAGAATAACTCGAGTTAAATAAATCACGAAAAAACTAAGTAGAAACTAAGTATACGTATTTTAATAAATTAATACATATATAATTAATACATAATATTTATATTTATATTTTATATATAATATAAAATTAATACATATATAATGGAATTATTTTTTTTATAACTCGGAAAGTAGTTTCAGAAATCACTTTTGAGAATTAAATATGAAATCTTAATATAAAATTATAATGATTCTTTTAATTTGAATAAATGTGCCTCAAAACTATTGTATTATTTTCCTATAACACGGAAGAAAATTTTTTTATAAAATAATTAAAAAAAAATTAAAGTTTTATTTCAGTAAAAAATTTATCGAACAATTTATTGAATGAAATGTTTTAATTTGAACATAACTTTACAAATTGAAACATTTTTTAAAATTAGAATATTGATAAAGTATAAAGTCACTTTAATTAATTTTATCTATTTAAAATATTTTTTAAAGCTAACAGGTTAATTGCAGCTGGAATAGAAGATCAACTCCTTTTGAAATTGCGTCTAACTTCTTGCATTAATGAAACATTGTACAATAGTAAATATATTCAGAAAAATCATATCATTATTCCGAAAATTCTTTGGAAATTAATGTCAACTTTAATTGAATCAGAAAATCAACCAGAAAATGCAAAACATTGTAAATCACCATCATTGGATGCAATGTGGTAATCGTTTTTTTGTAATTTTATGTTTTATTTAAGTTTAAATTCTATATAAAAGTTCATTTTAAATGAATTGTATGTTAATTTAATTCACTAACTTTCAATATTAATAATTATAAAAGTCAGAAAATTGAATTTAAGCTAAATGCTTATACTTTTTATTTAAAGTCTTGATTTGAGTGAAAATAAAATTTAATGTCTAACGGTATAATCTCTAATTTATATAAAGAATGCATTTTTATCTATGAATTCTGTTTGTGAATACAGAAAAAATAATAAATGTCTAAGTTTGAAAATATAATTTGATATATATATATTAAATATATATATATATATCTTATAGCTGAAGAACGTAGTATATATGTAGTATATAACGTTGGAAAATTTATTAAAAAATTTTAAAAAAATCTATTTAACTATTATTATTACAAGCTTATATTTTAACAGCCTTAAAAAATGGTGTTATGCAAATAAAAAATATCGATTCCAGTTGCCTCCGCAAGATATTGAATTTGAGCGTAATTGAGGCTAAACGAAGTACGCGCTGCAAAACTTTACGCAACGAACTCGTGAGGATGATCCTAACGAATCTTCTTGGTCGCGCATCAGACTACTCCGAATGGGACTTCGTTGGCTCAGGAATTGCTGATGATTTGGCTATTCTTGCTGTGGCGACAGAATGCGGGACACAGAACACTTGGGCCGAGAATGCCAGTATCGAGACTAAAAATCAAGATGACCTAATTTTCAAGAGGACACTTCTAATTATCGTCACATTAATAGCTGAGGTGCAGCCTGAAACTGTACCTGTAAGTCGAACGACTAAAACATTTTCTTTTTTAACAAAAAAAATTGATAGAAAATTTATACTTAAATTATTATACATGTACTCTATTATTAATCTATTAATTAATTATCACTATGAATTACTTTACTCCATAAATTAATTAATAACATAAAAATATCTAGTTTGTCTAATACAATTGTAAATATAATTCTAAATTAATTAAATAATTCACAGCAAGGCTTTATAATTTCTGTAATTTAATTTTGCAATTTTTAAAATTTTAACTAAGTAACTAAAAGTTAATTTGTATGTCTAGATAAAAAAAAATTAAAATAAGTATTTACAACTACAATTTATGTTATACTATTTTCCTAAATTAATTTTTTTGTTTTTCTTTTAGTTTTATAAATAATGCTGAAAAATTCTGAATTCTTATAATATTTATAATATGCGTATTAAATAAATGTCCGCTAAGATTCAATTCTATCCAATAATCAGAATAAAAACCTCCAAACGCGTATATAAAATTGATTATTATATTTATTAGAACATTTATCTGTATATGATAAAATGTCTTCTTAACTGTAAGATTTATGTCTCTTACTATATAGTACTTTTTATATTTCAACTTAGTTCTACTTTATTTAAATCAAAGATTTTAAAAATTGTTCTACAATTTCTATAAAATATAAAAATCTATAAAATAAAAATAAAATTTTCATGCAATAGCTCCTAAAAGAAAGGAAATTAATATTTGGACTTCTTCAATTTTTTCAACCATATTCCGAAGATACAAAATTACCTTGGAATTTTGAGCAACGTTGGCATCTCTTCAAATATGTATCTAACGCACTTATATATCTTGTTCCGAAAATACCAGAAGAATTTATAAATTTCAACGGTTGGCAAAAGTAACTTACACATTCATTAGAGCGTTTAACGTGTTTTCATATACATCCATTGCTTATAGAAAGTAATAAATGCATAGTTTATTATAAATAATAAATTCTTTTTATTATAGATTCTATAATTTTGGGGTTGATCTCGTAAATTTGAAAATTAATTTAACAGATATTACATATTTCGCAGAAATGTTTTGTTCTTTATCTTCGATAAATTGTGATTTACTTAGGGAAAATTTACATCAATTTTATGCTAAACCATTATTCGGTAAAAGTTATTCAGTCATTATTTCTATGAAATTATCTTATTTCTTATTCCCTAAATTAGATAATTTTATTACATAATTTATGTGTTAATTTAGACTTGATTCAACGGGTTCTTGAATTTGAAGCTTTATCAATAACTCACCAAAAAACTATATCTTTTCTCCTTATAACTATTCAAAATATAGTGGAAAATCAGTGTAGTCCATTAGAAATTAATGAACTAGTATTCAAAAGTGCATTTAATTTGTTAAATCGATGCAGATATCAGAAATGCGAAGATTCTAAACTTGAGCAAAGGTTTTTAGATTTTTATTCAGTATTAGATTTCTAATTATATATATTGTTAAAATCAGATTTTACTTTATAGTTATCTTATTACAATTGGTTCATTTATTTGGAAGTGTTTAGTTCCTAATGCGGATACATTTATACAATTTTTGCAAAAAAGTGGGCTTTACTTGTTTTTAGACATCATGGAAAATGCGAATGTTTATGTACAGAATTTTTATTTGGACGTACTTACGGATATTTGTGAAAAACAATTTAGTATTCATTATTTATTTTCTTGGAGATGCGCTGATAAGCAGAAGAATTTAATATCTATTTTAACACATATTTGGAAGGAAGAAAGAAAAATATTTGGTGCTCAGAAAAATTACAAATACAAAGATGGTAGGTACATATATATAATTAATATATTAATATATTAAATATGAATTATGTAGCTACACCCCCCCCCCCACACACACACATATTTAAATCCAAATTAAATATAAAAAAACTAAAAAAACTTGATGCATTTATAGTTATTAAAACTAAATTAATATTTGAATTTCTTATATAATAGTGATGGAATCACCATTAATAAATAATAGCCAAACGCTTTATCTATATTACATTAAATCGATACGCAATTCAAGTAATATAATTACAATTGCAACCCGTCCAGCTCGAGAAAAAATAGTGTTTTTAATTAAATTAATGCAAGATTATGAAAAATATCAAAAAGATTGTTGGAACATATTATATAATAAACTTACTATAGAAGAACGTGTAAGTAGAATAATATTTATCTATAAAAATAATTTGACCTTCTATTATTTATAAATTATATTTTCGAAAATATAAAAGTTGTACACTAAATATTTATCTATATGTATAAGATACGGACGATATAGATTACTTACATTTGATTTATTATATATAAAATGGTTTAAATTATATTTATTTAATTTCTGTTTAATGTAATATATATGTAAAAGTGTATACACCTCTTGTCCCAAGTAAAATAAAAAAACATAATTATTAAATACATGTAGGATATGTATGTCTTAGGTCATTCATATAAGTTTGAAAAACAGTAAAATAATTGTAGTTTATAAAAAAGTCGTAAATAACTTATTATTGTATTAATAGTGGAGGAATTTACATGAATTCATATTTAAACCATACAATCATCAGTACTACATATATTTTACAATTACAATTCAATTAATTATTTCTTGAAACTATGAAATGAGAAAAAGAATAAAAAAATGTATAAATTTTTATAGTAACTAATTTTATATATAAATTTTGACCATAATAAGAAACCAAATTTTAAAGCACACGTTTTAAACTATCTATTTAAAAAAATGTTTCAAAAACGTAAATTAATTAATGACTATAAATTATGAAAGTATGAAAATATTTATTAGTGATAAATTAAATTCCATTACTATCTATTATTCTATTAGATGAGTAAATGATGTAATACTCATACTTGTGTTTATCTCCACTTAATCAATATGATGGGTATTGTCACATAGAATGAAGTTTATGACAATAGGTAGAGTTTTTCATCTCAAATGGAAAGACTATTGTGATAGAGATAGTGACAATCATAGTGACAAAAATATTAAAATGAAAATTTATTTATACTTTGCTAATTAATAGAATAGTAATGTGAAAGTATTTAAATACTAATTTTATTCGTAGTTCTTAAATAATAAATCATTTACTTTCATTTCGATCTTAATGTTAAAATATTTAAACATAAATTTGTGTTATTATTTATCAAAATAAATTTACATAATCAAGTCAATAAATACACATACCTTATCTACAATTTTCTTCTATCATATAAAAGTTGTATTTAAATAATTGGTATTATTAAATTATTGATAAATATTAATGCTTTGAAAAGTTTGTGTATAAAAATTTATAATACTTAAAGTTATTTTTAAAATATACGAAATATAAGTAAAAATGATTAATATCGTGTATGTTTATAAAATTACGCACAAAATAATCTTGCCACTTATTCGTATAGAATTTCATAATGCAATTACATCGAATGTAAGTTAAGCTCAATTAATTGAAATGAAGTTTCATAGAGTCTCATATATTGATAATAAGCTATTATATATTTTGTCAATACTTAATATTAATATATTAGAATTTTTTAAATAAAGAAATAATATTCATAATATATGTGAACAAGTTAACATTATCATTGAGAACAATATAATATGATTCATTATTTAATTCTTAATAGTATAGGTTTAATATTTTTAGGAAAAAGAAATTTACCAACGGGATTTATTAAATCACATTCTATATAATATCAATTTTATATTATCTTACAATAGCATATGCCAATTGAAAATATAAACAATTTAACATTTGAATTTAGTATAATTTTCTAACTATTACATGTTTGTATACAAAGTTATTATAATTAAACTAGAAAATAATTTAATTAATAAACTATTAATATTAAATTATTTAATTAAAGTAAAATATTTTATTCAATTTTTAATCCAATTTTATTATAATTGTAACTCATTCCATTTTTAATAACATTAACGATAATGTAAATATAATATGTATATAATCCAATATATACATGGTATCTGATATTATAATGAAAACATAATATTTTAGGTTGATAATTTTTTTAAGATCATTAGCTAAAAAGAATCATCATTCAAATATTTTTGTTTCCCATGAATCAATACAATGAAGTAAGTAAACACAAATATTTGCTTTTCATTTAAAATGCTAATAATGATTTTCCTCTAAAATTGAATTTGTATTTTGTGTTCTATTTATTTTCTCAAATATCCCGAAATGATTAAGAACGTCTCTAATTTTTTTTCAAAATAGTTCCATACAATTATTACTAAACGTAAAATAAAATAAAATATTAATAAGCAGATGTTAATTAAAATGATATTCAGTATAGATATACCCCTATTAGGCAACTTTTAAGGACTGTCAATTTTTGTTTCCTTCAAAGTTTTCTTTAATTCCGGTATATTTCAAATATATATGAATGAGCCAAGTCCGAACTTCAATATCCTATAATCTTGAACGGAATTATTCACATATTTCATTGTTATTTATAATAATATAATTGATTTTTTAATTTGATACATTTTTTATAAATTTTCTGGTATACTCTGGTATTTCTGTTATATGCACTACCGAGGATTCATTTTGCTTTTATTTTTCAATTCAGAATATTATTAAATAACTTTAAAATAAATCATGAATATAAATTTTACATTATGATATACACAAATACTAATAACATAAATGCAACAATATTGACAATAAATAAATATTGAAATTCAAAATCGATAAATATGTTCAGAAATATAGAAAAATTATATTTTTAACGATATTCTTTTAATAATAGAAATTTTTTATAATTTATTGAAATAATTAATGGTAATATTGAAGAAAAATAATTAGAAGTAAGATAATGAATTAGTATATTATCTATTTTAACGAATTCGGCATAGAAATCATTTTTAAATAAAAGTGGTTTGTAGTATAGCTCATGAGTAGCGAAAATCTGATTAAAAATCAATTGTAAATATTTTACATTATGTTGTTATTTAACATAATAATAATATCTGGAAAATACTTAAATAGACATATAATCTAGATATAATAATCGATACACTTGTGTTAAAAGTCGTTTAATTTTCATTCCATGAGGCAAACTGATTAAAAAACAATTGCAAATAAGATATTGAATAATAATAAAATATCTAAATCGATTACTGATGGTTAGATAGAATATATCATTGACTTATAAAAAATATATTACTTGCTGCTTTTGATACAGTTGTTGGTAAGATATCAGTATAGAATTGAACCCACTGCTGATAATGTAGGTACTAAGAAATTATTACAAATTCCTGTAATTGTAAGAATAAAGGTAAAAGAGTGAATATGTGTGGGTACGAAAAAATATTGCTGAACAAAATTTGATAAAATCTTTAAATCATCTAAAAATATCATCGTTGTAATGGAAAAATATTATTGATAAACAAATTTTCTTAACATTGTTTTTGGAAACACAAATATTTTTACATTGTATTCACTTCACTTCTACACAAGAAAAGCTTTACTAATAAAATTAATAGTTAGTTTAATAATCGTTCATTTTCATTTAGTTAATAGTCAAACTGTCATTTCTACCACTTTGCAACGTATAATGAAACTAAAGTAGAGAGACAGAGACGTGAAAGAACGAACTTATTATACCCCATTGTCATTCAAATTTGGATTTCCCATTGTTCCAGTTAACGTTTCTGGAGATCGAAACTTATGACGGCATGAAGGAGGACGAGGCGATGATGGAGATATCGAAGACGCTGGACTGTGCAAATGTCTGTCCTCTGACGAAGTCTCGGGAAAATTTACGTCCTATGAATATGAGGCTCTACGATTACAATGTACGTTTAAAAGAGGGCAAACAAAAATTGCTGGATATGTGGGTTGTCGAGAAACTCGAGGAAGAATATCAGGAATACCAGAACATTCAAAATGCCAAACTTAATCCCGCGTTTGATGCGCTCAAAGTCTTTGAATACATTGCCAGGACGAGCATCAAGGATTATATGTTAGCAAAAAAAACTAAGCAGAAAGCATTAATCGATGCAAGCATTAGAATGATGAAAAACGAGACAGAATCACTGCGGAGAACTTACAATTCTGATACGAATATAACGGTATGTTTTTCATCCTATATTTCTCATTGTCCCCCCCCCCCTCCCACAATCACAATGCACTATTATTCCTCACTATGTACTTAGAATGTAACACTTATTTTTATTTAATTTACTTAATACGTTTTCTTCGTGTATTCTACGTAAATTATAAAGAGAAATATGTTTAAAAATTTATTTTATACGTATTAACTATCTATAATGATAGTTTTAACTTAATTTCATTGTAATGTCCAAAAGCAGAAGAATCAATGCATTAAAAAGTTTTGCGAATAATATTTCTCTTTTATAAATCTAATATAATGCGTGGAATTCAATATATATTGATTAAAAATAAATAGAATTGTAAGAAAATATTTTATTTCAAGAGCAAATTGTAATTTTATATACATTAATCAATAAATATATAAATGAGCAGTATAATAGTAAAAATCAATTAAGAAACCATTAAAATGAATATATTAATTAATTTTTACATTCTTATAAATATTCTTCTAAAAATATATCTAACACACACATTTTTAAACTCTTTGTTGTTTTATTTACGCATAGATCTTATAACTGTATACATTATAATTCTAAGAATAAAATTATATTTTTAATATATTTTTAAACATATTTTTTAATTATAGGCTGTTTTCAATCAGAATTTGAAAATACGAAGTATATCAAAGTCGAATTTAAATTTAGAGGATGAATTATCTTTAGTTTCTTCTTTAACATCTGTAGTATCAGCAAATGCTTCCTCAACTTGTTCATTAACAACGGAAAAGTCGTCTGCTTTTTCATTCTTGGGGAAGAAGTATGTATTTGATACAAGTGGAAATGTTATTTAATTTTTTTAATTGTTTTTCAATCATTATTATCATTATTACATCATTGTATAAAATTTAAAATATGCAAAGTTTTCGTAAACATTAATGACAGTAGTTGTCTTTTGGTAACAATGTACAATACATTATTTGAAAAAAAAATTTTTGTGGAATTTCACTTAATTATATAAAAAAACGGTATTTTACAATATATTATTTCTTTAAATATGATTGGACATATGCCTTTTATGTACATGTATGCAACCACGCGACAAGATAGTTTTAAAAAAAATTCAATCGAATGAAACTTATAATTTTCTAATACGTGATTTATATAAAATTTATGTTTTTGAGTCTAATAAAACTTTTATTTCGTAAAAGTATTAATAACTTTTTAAACAAAATACTAGCAGCTTTTATGAAACCTATAATATAAGCATATCATAAAATTTTACTATATTTATATTCCTTATATTGTACTGTACAATACTTTAATTAAATATTTTTTAAAGTAATGAAAATTGATAAATACATATTTTGTATAAACGATTACTGGAAAAAAAATGTTTAATTTATGGGTAATGTGAAATAGATTTTATATGCTATATTTTATAATACTACGTATTATAAAGCTATGTTCAAGGAATTAAAAAAAAAGTAAAACTTTTAAATCGAAAAAAATTATATTATTATAAAATTATAAATAAAAAAAATGAATGAGAAATTAATTATTTGTACTACAACAATTGTATATTAATTATAAGCACTAAAATTCTGGGAGAATTGAAATTTATTAGCAAGAATGATTAGAATAATCTACAACTGCTTTAAGAAACTTTATTTAACTACACTCATTGCATATAATTTGTAAAAATATGAAAATAATCTTGAGTACCGGTCTTCTTATTATTATAAAAATAAAAATATATTAAATAACATTAAAGCAGTAAATTGATGAAAGAAATTGTTATTTGTATCGTGAAATTTTCTGCGTGGTTAAATTTTGCAGAAAAAAAATAAGGAAAAAAGAGAAAAAAGGAAAACACTTCCATGAAAAATTCGGCGAGGAAACACGTTGTTTATAGAAAGGCATGGACGTCTCTTGTCTTTTAATTTCCCTTTCTCTGCATTAATCTCGCAGCTAAACAAATACTCGCTACCGAGCTAAACTACACTATCCAATAATCTTATCGCTCAGCAAGCAAATCCGATTTTAATCTTACTGCTTCTGACTGGTAACAAGGCACCTCCTCCCCCGCCCGAATGAAACGTTATCATCGTTGACTAAACAACGCGGGAATAGAGTCTAGTGGACGAATGACGACTTCCCCTATCACGCGTATGATCTGTGGTCCAGCGAAGTTCTCCCACGAAAGATCGTGAAAAGCTCGATCTAAAAAAGCAAGGACCGCGGAACATTCGCGGCAAGCGTCGTGGCGTCCGACGTCGTTGCCGCCGCCGCCGCCGCTAACATGGTGAAATTGTTTGGAGGGGGAAGAACTGCAACGCAGCGCCAACTGGAGGAGGCTCGGCCGGAGAAGGCAGCAGCAGGTAGTCCGAGGCGAGAACTCGCGAGCGCTGGGAGTTCGCGTTTATCCTTGTTCGACATTGCGTGCGGCGCGTGAAAGAGAACCTCGAGGAGGTGCGCGCGATATATTTAGAGAGAGGGAGAAAAAAAGACAAGGATAGAATTGCTTGCCGCTGTATGTAAGGATGCAAGCCTCGTGAGGACGCGCGCAACCAGCAAAGGTTAGGAGAGTGTTGAGCATTGATAAAGAGGAGCGTACGAGTGGCTAAGAGGGCAAGTTATTCATAAGCAGCGAGTAAAAAAGATGCGTACCGAGGAGGAGGAGGAGGAGATCCCAAGAGGAGGCTACCTCCGGCGTAGCTCTCTCGTCTTCTTCGTCTTTACCTTCGATCTCCTTGCGTCCATTGCCGCGGATACGGCACTACCTGGTGAGTGTACATTATTGTTATTACAGATGCTTCTTTTGTATTGTAAGATTTTCTTAAAAAATCTGGATGCCCGAAATATAAATTATGCTCTTTAAAATACTATTTGGATTTGCTTCTACCACGTCGCCCAAACGAATTTACGATATCTTCTTTATTTAAGGCTCCTTAAAAATCCTTATCCTATACTTGATTTAATATATTTATTTGTTTTTTCTTTTTTGTTCTGTTATATTACGTAGATCGACCAGAGAGCTGATTTTAAAAGAAATTTTTAATGAATTTCTGTTTTTATTCTGCCGAACATTTGTAAATTTTATTACACTTGCGCATTCTCTATGCGCGAGGAAGTTTGTCATCGCGAATTGTGTAATCTAAAATTACTAAGGCATCCATCCAATTACCTTCAAATTATGTAGTCAGGTTATTGAGATTCAGTGTAAACAAAATATTATAATACAAGATACTTTAAATATTGGTAAATAATAAAATACTTCAACTTTTAAACAAACATACCGTTATTCAATTGAGCCAATAATTGAATTAATTTATTATTAAATATAAATATTAAACTAACCAATGAATTATTATAAACTATGTATACTATAGTTCAAATCGAGTTAAATATTTCGCTATGCGATTGATTCAATATTTTATTTACCAACCAAATAGAATTACAAACTATGATTCGTGTAAACTGCTAGAGGAATACTAGTGAAATTTATTCTTAAGATCGTTAGTTCGTTGTATATTTAGATGGATAATTAGAATAAATTTGTATATATGTAATTCTACAAATAATTCTTGCGTTTTAGTTGAATTTTATCGATGAAACAAAATTATTCGATAAAGCAGTTAATAACTTACTTAGGTTCCGAATATTCTTTTCAAATGTATCCTTTTTCTCTAAATGGAATGACGTTAGTCGAATCTTGTGGTTAAGGAATTCTTTTTCGTTTACGGGATAATGATATGTAGTCGAGAACATTCGCGTGTGCGTATGCGGTTTTCAAAGAAAACAGCTGTTTAATAAGGAGGACGCGCAAAGAATCCGCCTTGTGGATTGGAGTTGTAAAAAGAAAAAATGTTGATCTTTCAGTTGTAGCACAAATTTACTGCAAACAAATGAATTCCAAATTGGCGCAAAGATTGGTGTTTATACCTTTGAAATGTTCAGATATTGAAAGTAAATATTAAGAAAGGAAAATTCTTCATGCTTACAAACCGCATATTTGTCAAAAAACTATTATTGCTAAATAAAGCGTTGATCGTTTTGTGAAAACTTTTGTTTTATACGCGGAAAATGTTTACTGGAATTTACATATATTCTTTTTTGTAATCAAGGAGTAATTTAATTCCAAATTCCATTTTGTAAATTATGAACGGGAGAACTAGCATTAAGCCAATTGTATTTATTCAATATTATAACAATAAACATTATTAGTTTTCTTCAAATTTATACGAAAAACATGGATTAGTGTAATTTGTAAATATAATTTAAAACTGTATCAAAATTGTTGCTACATATAATATACACATAAGGTTTTTGCTATTCTTATGATCCTAATTTATAGTCGTGTTATTTCAAAGACTATACTTTGTTGAAATTTAATTGATAATATATACTTTGATTTATTTATTTTTCTGGTATGTTTATAATTGATCATTTTAATCAATACATTGTCTATGATTGCTCAATTAAGCCGACCGTAAGTTAATCTATTTCTATTAGATTTATAAACATACAATTTAAATTTCATGTTGCTAATTTGAAACAATGCTATTAAAATAATCATAGTTTCTAAATGATAATAAAAAAAAATTTATAAATCAGAATGAACTTGTCTTCAATCTATTTATATTTGATTCTACCATATTTATATTGTGCATTCTTCTAGATTTTTAAAGTAATTAATGAAATAGTTTTTAAAAATGTAAAATAATTTCTTTTCTATTAAAAGAAATGAATAATTACATCAATATTTACATATATAATAATTATTATAGAGTCAAATAATTTTTTTTAATTTAGTTTGTCATTTCTATATAAAAAAACGTGAATCATCGAACAGATTTGTTGTATACGATACGGATTTAAAAAAAAGTGAAAAAAAATTTTAATTCAAATCAAATTTATTCAAGAGGTTAATTAAATTTTCTTTAAATTAATTTTCACCGTAAAAATAACTTCATCGTTAAGTAAATTTGACAAAAAATTTGACTTAGTGTACATTACTTTGTACATAAAAATTTACGGCATATAGGAGAGTTCTATCATTAACTTTGTCCGAGCTAAATATTATTTTTCTTGGAATTAAAAATAGTGTACTTTATAAACCGATAGCCGTACAAGAAAGTGAACCCATAATATTATCTTTTTTGTGCTATAGAAAAATAAGTCTTGAAAAGTTTGCGCCACCGGGAAATAAGTCTAGAAAGGTTTGTGCCTTCGAACCGAAACGATGTGTCAAATAAGCGCGCAAGTGAAAGAGATGTTGAGAGAGACAGAGTGATAGAGAGGGGGGGAGAGAAAAATAGAGAGAGAGAGAGGGAGAGACAGAGAGAAAGAGAGAGAGAGAGAGAGAGATGAGGGTCAGCTGCTGGTTAAAGTCGGTGCGGGTGAAAAAGATGGAAAAAGTGTGGGACGACCGCTGAAAGTCTGTCAGGAATGAACTGCGTTGTACTCGATGTCAAAACGAAAAGAGAAAAATCAAATGAAAGAGAAAGCGCGGAGTTTGTTAATAATTGTTAATCCGTTCTTGGTTGCAATTGAAAATTTATTATTAAAACAAGGTTAAAAAAGAGAAAGTCAGGAAGAACATTATTTCTGTCATTAGAGATTTTTGACTTTACTTAAATTAAATAGTGCTTGAATTCAGACTTAAAATAGGAATATCTGCTATAAGAAATTTTATGCCAAGTTTTTTAAAAATTACATATATATTTCATTTGCTTATCGTTCTATTCATCAATATAGCCGTATAAACAAATAAACGCAGTAAACTAATTTGCCTCGGTATTTGAATATTACAAGTTATATATAAAATCATATATATGTCATATGAAATCAGAATAAAAAATATCATGTAATTACTAAAAAAAATATTCTTGTTTATCAAAAGTTTATATTGTAATTATTGTAGTTTAAAAGATTAAATAAAATAAAAATATTTGATTGAGCAGATCATTCAGAATTAAGAAGTGTTTTCGTTAAAAACAAACTAAAATATTAATTAGTTCTATTCTGCTCTTTAGTAAATAAAAAAGATTTTTTAATTTTTATCATATAAAATATTTTTAAATAATCCATTTGGTATCGTTCAATATTTATTTCAACATTTTTTTATTCCATATATTACAAATATTATTATAGAGATAAAATTCAGTCCGAGATTGAGAAACTATAATTATATTTGCCGATTAATTCACCTTTTCTTATATAATCACATTTTTTGGATATAGAATGGAGTAAATCCAATGAAATGATTGAAATAAGCAAGAATTATTGAAATAATGATCAGCAACAAATTCAAAGAACTATAATACCAGTGAAGAGAGAAAATTTGAGAATAAAAATGATAAAAGCAATGATAAGCAAAGATATGAAAAAGAATAAATTCAGACAGATCCGTGTTTCCATCAAACATATGTATGCGCAAAGTATATATGATTTTGAGTAGTGGGAGATGAAAAACTGTACTTCTCTTTTGCTACAGTCCGTTGAATGTTGTACTCAAGGTAAGGCAATTCACAAGCAGACGCGCATCCCACACTTCTATCGAACGCACATGTTGCCTACATACAGTGCAGCTTCTGTACATGTGCTGAATGTGGGCGTGAAAAAGAGAGATTTTCACAATAAACGATGATGGACAATTTTATTCGATTTCACAAGCTGAGGTGAAGCTATAACAAATTAAGAATAACAGTAAAGGAGTAGTAGTATATTCACTTATGCATTTTTTTTTATACAATGAACGTAGTCACTTATATTTCTATCTCTTAGAATAAAGAAATTTGGGTTATAGGACAATTATTCTATTATTATTTAATTATTATATTAGTAAATAATTATTTGCTGTAATTAAAAAAATTACATATACATTCAATGTAATAATTTTAATATTTTATACTTTTGAATCAGGTTCATTTGATATTGATTGATATTTATGAGGTTTAAATTGTTTAATTTTCCCTTTGTATAATATATGTCATACTTTCAGATCGTTTCTACTGACATTTTTTGTATTATATAAATAACTGTAATAATTATTTTTTTATATTAATTTGAAAATAACAAATATATAATAAATTTATTCAGTAAATTTTTAATGCAAATGAGACCTTGCTTTTTTTAATATAAAATATTTATATTTACATATTTTGAAATAAATTTATATATACATAATATAATATATATTAAAAAAATGTATAGTATATATAAAAATATATATATAAAAAAATATATATAAAAAAATTTTAATATTGTTTAATATTTTTTATTATTTGATCGATATTTAATTTAATAGCCCGCAGAAAATTATTTATATAAGTTTAAAGAAATTCCTCGTGTAAAACTCGTGTTGAATCCGTTTGAATTTTGTGTACAACACTAACGCAAAATATTCATTCAACGAACATTTTTTAATGAATTATTTACTTGTAAACAGATCTGAAAAAGAGAAAGAATATACAATTTGCAAACGTATAGAGGTAACCGTAAATACAGATTGTAATAATTCTCATTCTTATATCAAAATAGAAATAATTTTAAAATGAAAAAATTTAACAATCGGCTAACAGGCTTTTCAATTTTTTAAAGAATAAATTATACAAAATAATACTCTTTTTTTTTTCTTTATTCCACACAAGCCTTGACAATTTTATGAATTAAAAATTTGAAAATAACTACTTAAATTTTTTATTTTAATATTCACTATTTAAATAGTGTACAACAATTATCTATCGTTTATAAAAATAACACCAATTATGTATTCAAGTAAATAATTACAAGAAATATAATAAATCCTTTGAAAAGAAATTGATTTTATTAAAAACCCAAAAAAAGGGGGGACCCCAGCTAAAGATAAAACTCTTAATATAATAAAATAAAACTTATTTTTATTTATCATTTTTAAAATATATAAATTATCCAAATAATTTAATCTTAATTTTTGAAAAATTCAACATAAATTTATTGTGATAATTAAATAAATTAAATAATATTCAAAAACTAATTTTTCATTAAAAAATATTAATACTAATATTCAATTAACTTGAATAATAGAAGAAAATCTCATAATTAATTTAATGGAATTTTGATTTAATCCTATTAACCTCCTTCAAAATATACTTAATAAAATAACTCTTATAATTAAATAATTAAATTTCATTATATTTAAATTAATAATATTTTTAATTATTAATATCGGGATTATTTTTTGTAAAGTGATTAAAATTAAATTAAGGACTCGCGACTATAACACCAAGTAGGGCTAATATGTCAATATGACTTTGTATTGTTTATGGATTAGTATGGGTATGCAAGATATGAACGTTACTGACATGTACTTGTTCATGTCTGGGCGAACAACCATTGCAGGTACGATTTCGCACGTGTTAATATGCTTATGCATCTTATAGGAATTCATTTTCATGTATTGTTTTGCAATTACGCAGACGGATTCATTCTATTATTCAATTCTTTCACACAATATTCTATTCTTTTGTAGTATTGAGAAAAATGTGCTTTGAATATTTGATCGAGGTTAACCACAGACAAGCATAAGATTTTCATAATTAATATAAAGTCTTTATGTTTAAGTTTTTAAACTTGATTTTTCGTCTTAAATGGATGTAAATTTTCTTTGTTTTGAAATATTTAGTGTAAGTAAAAATATTTTATAAATTTATGATCAATTTTCTAATAAATAAGCATAATGTTCTATCGCATTCAACAATAATTCTAAATTATATAAATTGTGCATAAGCAGTATAAATGTAGTAGTAATAAATGTAACAATTTATAACATTAGTTTATGAAATATACATGAAATTATAACAATATCGTTTAAAAACAATTGGATAAATTCACATTTATTAATGTAAGCCTTATAGATACTTGTTTACATTTTACAGAAATGCACATATAAAATGAAAAGTAAAATAACTGAATTGCACAAATGAAATTGAAAAAAATAAAATAAATAATTTTTGTAAATAGATAATTTTTGCTTAACTACCTGTCATTCACAAGCTATATTTTCAAATTTATGCCAGCGTCTCTAGTGGTCTATTAGTGGAAAGAATATTTTTGAAAAATAAAAAAAATGGAAAGAAACACTTGGAAAGTCTTATACCGGTACTTTTATTACAAATCACAGTAATTAAGTGGATTTGGCCCGAGTGATCGCCCACAAAAGAGGTTCTCCATCATTACTTAGTTCTAGTAACCATTTACTCGGCAAAAATGCAAATCCTTTATGAAGTACGATCTATTGATTCTATATGATTCTATGTTATGTCTCGTCATTACCTACAATTAAGAAGTCGAAATTATGAACATTTTAGTGGCTTAACTTTGTCGTTAGGCATTCTTTCTCACTTTTTGCTTCTATGCTGTCTTTATTTTGATGAACCGTACCGCATACGCCAAAACTGTTATGCGCAATTGAAGGTGATTTGAAAAGATGGATATTGCTAAAAAATTTGTGAAGGATTTTCCCCTTTTTACTAATTACATGTAATGTTTGTGTTTCTATTGATGTGAAATTGATATTTTATTTGCAGCATTATGTACAGTGATTATTTGTAGACAATACTCGTTTCATTTTGAGCTGTACATAATTTTTAACAATGATTTAATGAGAGTTAATGACATTTTATTTTTACATTAAGCTTATATATATCAACATTAGTAGTAATAATAATAAAATAGTAAATAGGTTGTTAATAATGAATTGTTATAAATCATATTTATAAATACTTTTTTACTAAATTGTGTAAGCTTTATTGTTTTTCATTGAATAAATTGTAAAACTATTATGTAAAATTAGTTGGCCAAATATTCTCAGCAATTGTATTTATTATAATTGATCATATTACTATAGTTGTTATTATTATTTTTATTTTTATTGTTAACAATCATTGTTTTTTCAATTGTAAATTTCATTAATGTAGAATGTATTTCTCATTAACTCTTGTGCAAATTTCATATAATTTTTTTTATTAAACTAAGAACATTTTATTTGTTAATTTTAAATTAAATTTCTATATATTAGCATATAATTAGTATAGTATAACACGTGTATCGTAATTTATATAATCTATCTTCTGTTATTAAAATTAATGATCATATACGCATTCTTATTTTTAGTGATTGTATATAATTTCATATCCTTCTTTTCTCAACCCATAGATTTCAAACGGTATTATAGCAGTTTAATTAGTAAAATTTATAATATTTTCAAATTTATAGAACCCAATTAATATGAAAATCTAGCAGCAGAAATATATAATTATAAGAGTTATAGATAATTATAAGAAATTAAATTTTCATAACGTGGCTTAACAAACAGCTTGAAACAGGGAAATATTAAACACTCTTCTTTTTTTTTATATGATTTAAATTTAAATTTTTCTATATGTAAATGCATTTAAACGGGGTATATATATATATTTTATTTGAAGTATTAACACATTCAACTCGCTTATTTACTTTTATATTTTTCTGATTCTAATAAAATTCTAATAGTTTGAAATTTCATTCTTATTTTTTATTTGAAATTTGGACTTTCTATTATTATTATAACATATGCTATTGTTTACATTATATTCACTTATATAGTATGTCTTTGTATTAATATAATATATGTAGAAACTATACCAAATCAAGATGTTTCAGAATAAAAGAACTGATAAAAGATTATTTTACAGTCTACAATTAATTTATAATATTTGCAATAAATTATTTCTTATTTATTCTTTAATTTATATATTTCTATATATTTGCGTAAGATATAAATTTTAGAAATAATTGTTTAAATTTCGAGTTTTTTATTTATAATTTCGAACGATAATATTAATTGTAATATGAGTTTTTATAATTATGAGGTGCAGAAATTTTGCTATATTCTGTAGTAGCATATAATTATTTTATTATAAAATATTGTTTTTAAAAATAACAATAATAATTTAATATTGCATTAATGAAATTAGCAGTATTTATCAAACTTTATTTGCCTGTTATAATTTTTACGATTAAGTTCTTTATCTATTATATTTACTATTTAATAGCGTATCCAACTATTCTTTAGAACAGTTGTGTAAGCTATTTAAATCTATTACTAATTTACTATTTATTATTCTATCTCATCAACAGAATTTGGAATTCATTTAAAAGAAAATTTATGTAGAATTAAATAGTAAATACTATTAATACTTTAATTTTCTAAACCGATCGAATTTATGGTTAGCGTTCATTGTGTTATTTACAACATACTTATTTTCATTCTATTCTAAAAGTACTTGAGGCAGTCCAATTTTAGGGATTTTTAAAATAGAATTAATTTTATATTTTTGAAATTTAAAAATATATAATAAATAATTACATAAATTTATCATAAACATGATTTTATTATTGGTTATTTATACCTTACAAGTTAACCAATACATCAAAGATTAACTTAAATTAAATTTGCTAAATGCATTGCTAATAATTATCAATTTTTGAGAACGTGCTTAAATATATAATATTGTTTTTATTATTTTTGTTTTGCAATAGCTTTATTTAAATATAATCAAAATAAAAATCAGTGAATATAAACTTATATTAAATATAAAAGTAAAATTTTGAAATATTCTAAATAAAATGTTGAATTCAAATTAACTATGAGTGAAATTAATTTAGAAATTTAAATAAATTTTACTAAATTGACAGTGTAAATTTTTACTGCATTCGTTAAACTATATTATTATAATAATATACTATTATAATAATCAAAAACTTATTTGTTGACATGTGATTTTTAAGTTCATTTTTATTTATAGTTATAATCAGTATTATTTTATAATTATGTGACATTTATTTGAATGACTTATGATTGCTTGTTGGCATACAAATGTATTACCTACAAATAAATAACTATAATATTATATAATTGTTTCGTTGTAATCGTAGAACAACAAAGAAAACTACAAAAAAATAAGACATGGTTATCTAATTTCGAATAATACAAATTTATTTAAATATTTTGATAATTCTGTTCACCATTAATGTTATATGATCTTTTACAATGTATATTAATGTATCTGTTTATCTTGAAACCGATAATTATTTATTTATTTAGTCTTCTTCTATATAAAGACAATGAGCCAATAAATGAGAACAATAATGACAAGAATAATACAAAGCATTATTTAAAGAGATTTTTTATATTATATTTATATACATACATAATGAATCAGAATGCATTTGTGAATTATTGAAAACATTTTTTTAAGTTTTAACCGTGACTTATAGCGATTTCACTGAACAACAAGAGAAATTGATTAATGTTCTCGTGGGAAGCTTTCGATTATTCTGAACACTTGACAAGGTATAGCGATATCCATTTTTCCACAAAGCTGAGACGAGCAACAGAAACACGAAGCTCGAAGCTCTTACGAATTGGATACGCCAAAAGATGACCATTAAATATCGCGCAACCCTCATCCTTGTCTATCCATCCTATTGTCTTCGCCTCCTCAAAGTACGTCTCTCATTATCTCGAGATGTTGGTCTTCCTCATAGTCGTATACATTCTAGACAATGGGAGGCTTTTCAAGAGGGAAGATCTTTATCTTACCGCCTTATGGCAGATAAAATGTGTGTGAAGTATATACGTGGCGGGTACCCGACGTGTCTATTTCCACTGTTTCGAGTGAAACTATGAATTTAAGAAAAGATCCGGCGGCAATAAAGACGGTACTCCCGAAATTCGAAACCGTGACACTTGGTCTCCTACCTTGGCCGTATGTGCTCACAGCAGAGGCTGCGTGTAGATCATATGTCAGAAGTTGCGCGGACTCAGGTTTTTCCATGCGACCGTAGGTTCGTTCTTCCTCGGGCACTTTAAAATGCAGTCGATACAATAACCGTGATGATCAGGGAAAATATTGTCTGACAGATGCGATAAATCAAATATTTATCACTGATTGTTCATAGCTCTAAGTTTATAAATTTGACTTGTGCCTTGTCTGTTAAAAAAAATATTTTTAATTTTTATAAATTATCTCGCACTGCATTTGAATATGTATTAATTTATGGTCGAATATTTGTTTTAATTTTACAATAAAAATCAAACTGACGTAACAGTATGTTTTTTAATACAATTATTATAAATTAGACCAAATTGGTAAGAACTGAAAAAAAGAAATCGTCGATTGTGTTCTCTATCAATATCATGTAATAACTATTTATTATAATCATTCATTGATATAAATAAATAATAATTGTGTTTCATAAAATAAAGTCAATGTAAATTTAATACTTCGCAGTTGATAAAATCAAAGTTTTATAGTTAACATATATATTGCTTATTAATTGTTTAATGATTTTAATTTCTGTGATTAGTTAATGCTTTAATGGTATTAAAATGGACATGTTCATTAAATACGAGTCACAAGATTCGTATTAATATATTTCTTACGAAAAAATGATTATGTTAAAACTTAAACTTATTTTGATTAAAACGTGATAAGAATTAACAATGATATATGAAAAAAACACACATTTTTTATTATATCTAGTTTTGGTCTTATGCGTTGTTAGCTCTGCAATGAAATCAATAAATTGTAATGTTAATTATTATTCAATTTTAAGATTAATAACTTTTGGATGTACATATTCATATTTGCATAATTTTTATAAAATATATTCGAGATGGAAATAACGCTGAAAAAACTTTCAATATCATAAACTTTCAAAAATATGTCTAGTTGTTTGAAAAAGGTAATTGAAAATTGAAATGAGTTTACTGTAAAGCAATTTTCTTTCAGATCTGAAAACTTGGATTGTTTTCATTACATTTTACTCAAGGAGCATCAAATTCGTTCGATTTATTCTTTTGTAATAGTTGTATCTACTTTCCCTCTCGTACTTTTTTATATATTATTCTCTCCTCACTCTGCCCGACGCTATTTGGGTCTACGCGAATGAAGAAACTAAAGGGAAAATAAATGAGCATTGAGACTGGATATATCCGTTGTATATCATACTCATTGCATAAATCACTAATGTTTTAAATGATATTAATTACATTATGTCTAATTTTATCTTTGTAAACACGAAAGAAAACATATTTTTCTAAACATATAAAACGGATTTTATTCAATTAAAATTATAAATCATCAAGGTCTAGTTATAAAAGAATATTCGGATTACATTTTCAAAATAATTCTAAAAATACCTTTTACTTACTATATTTTGCCGTATAATTATGAGTTTTAATTATAAATCATAATACGAAAAAATAATTAAAAAATTTATATTTACTCAAGCTTGCACCTAACCTTACATTTTATTCAATTTATTTTTTCGTTTGATATATCGCTAAATATAGATTTACATAGTTTTAAAATGATAAAATTTAAATAGCAAATATATATCACACAATTATTAATATATAAATCGCTTTATTATTTTTCAATTCATTATTAAGAACTTGTAACTTACTGATAATTTACAGGAGTATTGTCTTACAAACTTTCCAGCCATTCGCACTATTCTATTACATAATTTTCCACGTACGTATGCACGCGAATATAAACAGAAACACATGTAACCTTCATGACAGATAGCTCGTGTTATCTTTAAATTTGTTTTGTATCTGATCGTGCGTGAACTTGACAAATGTGTCGTACTGTTCGGTGAGCTTGGCTTTCAAAACCTTTCCATACTCCTGGCGAATTCTTTCTTTCTGTTCCTCTAACATTCGTTCGCAGACGAGATTTACTTCTGAATATGTAAGGAGTGACTCAAGTTTTTCGTTATTACCATCAGCAGAAAAAGCGTCGTACGCACGACGAGAATTATTTTGCAAATCGTTCAAGTGCGTCTCCTTTTTCATACTGTTCTCCGTTTTCTTAGGCATTTTTCTAGGGAATTCGCGAAATGTGGATGATAACGATGGTAAAGCGATGAATGCTGAGTCGAAGGAACCTGAGCTTATATGTATGGTGGATTGGTTCGCTTGACTGATTTAACCTGTATAGTCTCGAATTCCAGTAATCTCTTAAATGTCACGCAGATCATTTAAACAACGAACTGAGAACATTTTTCTTACAACAAAACTTGAAGCTTTTTATTAACAACTGTAAAGAAACTTAAGAAAGTATTGCAGCTTAGGAGTCAGTGCTTAGTAGTATAATTGTTGTGGTTACTTACACTTTTATGATGAGAATATGAAATATCATTCGACCATATTAAGTATGCAAACGGAAATTAATTTGCATGCGCCGTTGCATGTAAAGAGCCTGTAATCGACTGATATTTGTAGAACTGTAAAGATATAATCTAAATAATCTGGAGGATAGTATCTTTCAGTAAATATTCTTTATATCTATTTTGGAAGATTTGTAAAGGTTACTAGAATTTTAAATGGCAATAAATTTTCTGAAATTATTCCTTATTGAATTTTAATGTTGATTTCTAAGAAAGTGGTCACTTATGTAACTTCAAATTAGTGGAAAATTAATTCATCTACTTTAAAGTCGTGTTCGAAGAAATTTTAAGTAATTTATTAAATATCTGTTAACGTTATCGTATTACTAGCATTTCCTAATCAAAATCACTTTCAGGTAATCGGTTACTAAATATACATTTTTGAAGGTTAAATAAAATTCGAACATTATCATTATAATAGAAACAAATTTCTACAGTTATTTTTATTGTTATTGAGACTCGAAATTAATATATATTTTCACGCAAGAGGTTTCAGTAAAATCATAAATATAGGAAAATTATATTGAGAAAATATAATATTTTTTAATATTTATAAGAAAAATTTTTTTTAATGTTTTTACGCCGCTTATGTTTCACTATATTTTAAATAAATATATTTAATAATTAATAAAGAACATTAAATCATTAAAATTCTTATAATATTAAAAATAATTCAGAAATTGTTTGACTTTTTAAATTATGCAAAAATATTCCATCGCCTAGCAATCTTTGGGTAATTGATGTAATTGTATGATTGTAAACGTGGCTGTACGAATAAATATTGTATTGCAAACGGTTACCAAGCGACGCATAATCGAATGTTAGCTCTCTTAGGCTTATCATTTCACTCAACGTGTTCAATACATCGAGACAAAAAAAAATCATTGCAATATTGTGAGTGGCCTTTAACTTCATAATGCATTTATTACATTTTTGTATTTTAATTGTTTAAAATATTTAAATTTTATAAAATTTAAATATTGTACAATCATCGTTGCATTTTATAAAATCTATTAATACTCCAGTTACGTAGTCTCTTTAAGTTTATCAAATTCTCAGTTTATTCGAAGTTTTTAACAGATTTGCATGGTCGTGTATTATATATATATATATATATATATATATATATATATATATATATATATAACTTGAATGGAAAAACCTTTTTTCTATATATTTAAATTGATTATATTTAATATGCATAGCGTAAAGTATGTAAATTTGTGCAAATATAATTATATGTATCTTAACTAACGTATCGTAATAATTTTAAAACTTTAATAGACAATGAGTGCATAAACATAAATTATATTGAAATTTTCTTAGATACAATTACATTATTCATTCATAATAAAAAAGTAGTTACTCCGCATACTCGAAAAAAGTATACAAATATGTACGATATATGTATATTGATAATGAAATATGAGAACTGATAATCAGTTGATAACAAATATAAAAATAACAAATATTAACGTTATCATTATTGATTTTGATTTTAACGATAATAAAATTACAATAACAAAGCTGATAATTGAGGAAGTACATAAGATAGCAGTATACATTTTCTTTCATAATGAAGATAGCGAATTGACGACCCGAACAATCGTTCAACTAAAAGAAACGCTGTTTCTTCTTTTCCATTTAGTCAAATGCAACAAAGCGTTTCTCGCAGGTACGAAGCGCGAATCTTCGTGATGTATCTTAGATGCTGATTTTGAGATCGGTGTAGACGAGCAACTCGCCAAGATGGATCTCACACTGAAATCGTGGAATGTTAAAGCGCATGGCTCTCGTCCGACCGGTCGACAATTTCGAACCTGCTATTCTTTTGCTTTCCTCATACTCTTCTTCTGTTTTTTCGATCCTTCGTTCTTAGGCCGAATTACTTTTACTTTTATTTTTAAATAAAACTAAGTTCGCGATTTTGCACTTTCTCTCTCTGTCTGTCTGTCTGTCTCTCTCTCTCTCTCTCTCTCTCTCTCTCTCTCTCTCTCTCTCTCTCTGGCTCTTTCTGTACGTAATATAGGCAAACATGTGTCCTTAGACTCGATCTGTATCTTAAATCCTACTTGACATGTTGTATTTCTTATTAGTAGAGCATGAAATGCTTTGCAAGGAGTCGTATTTTAAAAATTATTAACTTATGTTATAATAAAGTTTTAAGTCTTTATTAAAGCTGCGCCAAGATTTTTTACATATTGAATCACCTTCCAGGTTTAAGTTAAGTTAAGGTTTAAATTCCTTCAGAATTTTATAGACAACGAAAGCATATTTTTTTAACCACTATATACGATATTCTTCTCGATATGATAAATTACCGCTTGTTATCATCTAGCCTGAATATATAATTTGAATTAAAACTGAAATTTCCACAGGTATTTTTTTTAATATGAACAATAATCATAAGTATCAAAATGATTCCATTATTGTAAAATAAAAATAATGAAATATATTTTGATGTCTTAAAAACTTCAGGCGTTGATAAAAGATACGATCTGATGATTTCAAATTAACATTATTTTTATAAATAAATGGCAAAAAAACATAATATAATTAATATATTTGATGTATTATATACTATTAATGAGCATGTTATATTTGTAATGTTAATTAATTTTACTATTTATTAATATTCATGTTTTTAATAATTGATTCTATCGACGACTTATATAAGAATATATAAATAAACATAATTTTAATTTTAATTTTGTAATCGTAAAATAGCTTAAATAAATTTGCACTTGTGTTTTTCAAAATGTATACTAATATTAACTTAGATATATATATAAATGAAGATTTTTTATTTAATACTGAGATTAGAACCTTTTGAATAATGAAAAAAATAAAAGTAATATAATTATAAAATTAGAGGAAAAAAATTTCATAAAAATTAATTAAGAATAATTATTAATCATCATATTGATAGTTGTTAATTATTTATTAATATTCTAATACTGAATGAGATATTATTGTTATTTTCTATTAAATTCTTTTAGATTGTAACATTTTCTCAAGATTTGAAATATGCATTTTCCTTTAATAGTAAAAAACAATTTTTATTTGATTAATTCAGCGATATAGATGCATTATAATAGTGATTTCTCAATATTTCTGCATTATTTCCCTAAATGAAGATTATTGTTATTAGTCTATCCTTAATAGGAAAGTACAAATTAAATGCTGCGACAGTTATCAGAATAGCGGCTTAGTGTTTAAAATTCTCAACTAATAAAAAATTTCAAACGTAACGATGTTGTTATTTTCATACCTAAATTGATAAAAAGACAATAGGCAATTAAGCTGGAAATACACGTAGTTCTTATTGTTCGTTTTTATAAAGAATAGAAGAAGGAATAAAACGGGTTTACATTATTATATATAAGAAAATATTATCTACCAAATGCATAACATTACGAGAGAAATAAGTGCTTAAAGGCGGGTAAATTTTTTTGCTATTCATGAGAACGAAGATCTAAGGAAATGTGTAGTGACTCGCTTATGACAGGTGTTTGATTGGCGAGGGGAAAATTTGTTATGATTATTTAATGAGCATTATTCGGCGCGGTGTAATACAAAGATGCTAATGCATTTATAACGCAAGTCTTTTAATTATTTTGATTTAAGAATTGTAATTAATAATTCTACGATATAATTTTCGTTCCGTTGTGATTCTCATGACTGCACTGACGGTAGTCCCGTATGAATGTATATTTTGTATATATTTTGTGTATGTTTATTTTGGATATTTTTTTTTGTCTTGATGCATTTGTGCGTATACCACTAGGAGATAAAAATATTTAAGACATGGATCGGTAAAAGAGAGTTGCTTGTTTTATTGAAAGTGATGTGAAAGTCATACCTGGGCAGTAACATGTCTTTATGTACTTTACTACTGTGTGCACAAGAATAATAGAAAAATGTTTCCGTTTGGAAAATAAATAGATAATATGTTAATGTAAATTGTTTCATACGGAACTTTATCGAAGCTTTGTTAAAATAAAAAGGACTTATTGGTTTTTTTACTCATATATTTTCAAATGACTACTTGTTTCATTGCAACTCATACGATTGTACACTAATACACCTCCCCCCATCACGTATGTATGTATATTAATGAAAGGGTTAACAATAATAATTCTTAAATTATTTTTGGCAACATTTAAAAAATTTAAATATTAAACTTTATCTTATATAAAATTAATTTATTACATCACAGAGTGAGAACAAAAAGAAACCCAATGAATTATTAATAATATGTACTAGGTATTTTTATTAAATAGATCTATATATCACATTTGTGTGTCAGGAATAATATTTAAAGAAATACGCCCGTATTAGTATTTAAATATTATTTAGTGTTTTCAATAATGTTTGTATTTTAATAAACTTAGCATTATTATTATAATGTGTATCAAGAATTAATTTCTTTATATATATTTTGCAATTCAAAAATGGTATAATGTTTCCAACAAATAATGTAAATTGATTTTACAGGATTATGGTGCAGAGTAAGATAAAATCAGAAATTATCAATTAGTATACATTGTAATATATATATTCTTTTAATAAAATTTTTAATTATTAATAATATTTTCTAACTAATTTGAAAAATTAATTGAGAATAAGCTATCGAGTATTAATAATTATCAAAATCAGTGCTAAGCCTGATGCATAATTTACTTTTTATATATAATTAAAACTTACATTTTAATAAGGTGATGCTATCATTTTTTAAGTTGCTTAAAAATATATTATTCAATTTCTAAACTAATTAAAATGCAATTATTCTACATATAATGGCAATGTAATTAAGCTGAGCTATAAATTCCAAAGAATTCCACTCATATATTTGTGTCCATTAACTAATGAGTTATTAATAACAAGATAGCAATCACGTATAGTACTAAAAACAAGAATGATAATTTGGTTTATATTCCATCAAAAATTAAGAATAGTTAAATACAATCAAAATATGAAATTGAAAATTGCGACTGCATGTAATATGTGGAATTTTTTGCCCAAGACGTTTACCAAATTATTCTAATTACACTATAATCGTGAAATCGTTCCGGGACTTTAGAATGAGGTCGACTTTCGTACTTTGTCCACGTGCTTCCTTACCAACAGTGATGGTTGCACAATTTGCGATGTATACGAGTTGCGTATTGTCTTGATTATTTGATGAGTGAAGCACTAAAGTAATTCTTGCGTTGAAAATTATTTGTCATCTACATTCGCATAAGTAATGAACAGGCCTGTTTGTTAGCAGTTTATAAAATGTTTTACATAAGAATTTGTAAATTATCATGTTGCTATCAAATTCTGATAATTTCCTTTTCCTTGCTTACAAACCTTGTTTGCAATAAAAACAGATGTAAATATATTAAAATAAGTGTTTTTATTATTTGTTAATATTTACATTTGTGATTAAATTTATCTTGTTTAAATACATTATTTATTGTGATAATTATTCATAATATATCGATAAATTTTATTTTGTAACTTTTAAATCTTGTAAAGTAAATTTCGATTAGTTGATCATAATGTATCAATCGATATGACGATTATTGATTTTGTTAAAAAGATACTTAAAAAATGTAAGTCGATTGTTCAAAGAGCTTTCGATTAAATTCTGCTCAAAATAAAATTAATACAATTATAAATAAATTTAATTTTTGTTTAATAAGTATAAACAATATGATTATTTAATGTTTATAATAATATCGTATCAACTGATTATGTAGTGTATTATAACAATTATTATACATAATGTATTAGAATATATAATTATTTATATAAATTCAAAAGAAAATGTGGAGCTAAAAGTATTCTATCTATTTTTATTTATATTGACTATGAATAAATCAGACATCAGTATGTAACACTAGAAAAATAAATATAATCCAATGATAATGCATTTATTATCTATTAATTGGTAATAAATATGTCTGAGTTTTTATCGAAAATAAGATTACATTATGATTTATTATTACTTTATTCTAATAATCTGTTTACAAACTTATATATATATATATATAGATGTATGGTAATAATTTTTAAGCATATCATTAAGTAATTTATTAAAATATGTTATTCGGATGTATTATGATTTTTTTATTTATACTTTATATTATTACTCCTGTCTAATGATTTTTTTTCAAATGTTTCAGGTAAGAAATCGAAATCGTTATTTTTCTAAGCGTTCTTTATCACGTAAGTAAGACAGATGTAATTTATGTGTGTACATGTATCATGAGTGTATATTAGTCCGTTATAATTAATATAAATACGGATTTTAATTTATTATTTTACATATATTTCAATTGTATTTTATAGTGCAATTTTATCACTCGTTGGTAGATCATTTAATTGATAAAACTTAATTTTATAGAAGATTTTAATTATTAATACATTTTAATTTTATTTTTATTAGTAATCGTTCTCAGTTTACCAGTTTCTTTAAATTTAAATACTTTAAAAATTTACTTTAAAAAAATTTAAATATAAATTTTTATAATTATATTTTAAAAGTATTATAATATAAAAAATGTATTTTTTCACATCTGTATCCACTCCAACTATTTTATAATTAAAAATTTTTTTTATCCTATATATTTGCGTGTAAGGTATATTTTAGACAAAATAATTTAGCTCGAATATTATAAGATTTTTTAAATGGTTTATAAAGAAGTGAAATTAATCCTACAGTTCATTTATAAAATGTAAGTATGAGAAGAGAAATACAAATAAATTAAGGTAAAAAAAATGTAACCTCCAATTTACTACTAGACTAGGCTGATGTGCGACATTCATATAATTAACAAGTATAATTACAATAAATATATAAAACGATGAGTACAAACCATACTTTTGACTATTGCTGTATAAATTTGAATCTGTTAAGCTGTAAAACGAATTAAAATTAAATTTAATAGATTTAGAATTATAAGTTATTAATTATTGCGCATTGTTTAGAAATATGTTTTTAAATTGATAATTTGTTTAATGTTAAAAAATTCTTTTTTAACCGCAAATTGAACGTGTATAAAAATATTGAAAAAACACGTAAGCTGAAAATTCATACCGTAGTATTCATGTAATAAAAAATTATTTATGAATATTATTTTCCTACATTAAGCATACCGCTTTCTTTAAATTATTATTATAATTATTATGTATGTACAACATAAGTAGTAAATATTTAATAAAAAAGAATTTGCAATCTTGACGTAATGAAAACAAAAATCAGTTTGTTGATTTTAAATGAGATTATAATAGCCTTCAAACTTATTGACAATCATAATTGCTTGTTTATCGAATATGTTGTAATTATGTTATAATTTTATTGAAATCAAAATCATTTACGATAAAACAATACATACATTTGTTTAGTTTTCTTATACTTTTATTGTAATTAAATGAATTGTGTTTTTAAAGTAATAAATTGGTAGAGAAAAAGTTTTTTAATGTAGGAAATATAAATTTTCATTAAATTAATTTATAATTCTATTAGAAAATTAAATGTCTTAATCTGGGTAAAATCTAAAGAGTTTATATAAACATTTAAATAATAATAAATTTATATATTTATTTGACTAATAAGAAATACAATAAAATATATTCATTTAATCAGATCAGAGTATCTAGACTCGATAATTACGCGTAACAAATAACTTGTTAAAATATTTCGCGAGAATGAGCCATTAAATTACTGTGACGCGTAGATGTATTTTTTTCCAAGCACAAAAGCCAGTGTTACGTGTAATATCAACATTTTCAGTCTCAGCACGATGATGTTTGCAAAAAGTACATAAGATATGTCAAGTCCGCAATCAAGAGTACAAGTTCTGTCGAATGTGAGAGTTATCGGTATTATGAGAAGTATTATAGTCAAAATCATATGAAAAAAATTTGCTTACTCTTACGTAGTCCTTAAGACGTCAATAGGAAGTGTATGATGCATAAGGAAACAAGAAGATGAAAGTCTATCGGTTGTTTAAGGCACAATATTATTTTCGAGTTCGTTGCACTTATTGCATGGCCAAGTAGCGTAAGACCGGCAATTACCTGGATGAACATTGACGTGAACGTTAGTGGGGCAAGGGGGGCATTCATAATGGATAGTCCGATTACCGGAGCTCTACTTTACCGACGCTGCTCTGTTTGCTTTTCTCGCGTTTTAGGCCGGAGACTTCTATAGCGATCCACTACACTCTTGGTAGTCTTTTCGACTGATTAATAGTTTTTAGTTACGGTGGGACAAATTTTATGTCCATGCTTTGTTGCTGCTGTAATGGGTATAGTATCTGTATATCAGATATAACCATGTACTAAATTAGTACTGCATATGAATAATATAAAATGACGAAAGGTATACTATTAATTTATTTTGTCGTGGAAATATCAGAATATATTACTAATAGATATTATTCCTAAAATTAAGAGTGTAGATTATTAAAAATGGTATTACGTTTTGCCTAATTAAATATAAAAATTACAGCATTTAATATGTATTTAACAAATTAAATTCCAAGAAAGTTATTTTATAAACTTATTTTAAACGAATATCTATTAATATTAATCTCAATATGTAAGATATGTAATAATTTAATAAATAAACAATAAAAGATACAGTGAAAAAAAAAACTATTATAAATGAGAATATAATTAATAACTTTTTTTATATTAGATTCCTAATAGACCTACGTGGCTTTGTGTAATATAAAATGGAAAATTACTTAATATCTATTTATGATAAACTCAAGATTTTTATTTAATTTTTAAGATTTATATTACTACGTATTACAACATAGATTTTCCGTTGGAAATAGCTTAATTTCATTATGTTTGATATTTTATGATACAATACAGTCTGCTCATTATAGTAATTAAAAGGATCATTTACTTTTCAACTGAATTGTAACACATCACAATACTTTTATACCTGAATCCGTTTAATGGCTTCCTACCGAATATCCAGTCACTTCCGCTTCTATTTCATGTCTTGAAATAAATTGAAAACTTAACATTAAAATATATATTTGTTAAATAATTGAAAAATACTCAAATTCGTTACAAACACGAATTTATACAATTGTTATTATCACGAGCTTTGTATGATTCTCTCTACCTGGATTTTAAATCCTTTATAAAAATTTCTAATTTACAGAAAAATACATTAAAAGAATTGATGCTTGGATGAAAATTTCCAATTCACGCAAAAAGTGCTGTTCTAACAGGATGCCCTTTGTTAAATTGAGCTCCTGCTTCCGTATACTTGGTATTTAAAAATAGTTATTCACTTATCCAAAGTGTATAGTTAACATAATTTATGCTACCTAGACGTTTTTAAATCTTATTTTTATTCACGACAAGTTATAGGTAGAGTAATATTAAGTCTCTGAAGTAAAAATACAGCAAGCATGTGAAATTACGTTTTCATTTTGCGCACAATCGCATAGTGATTAGCTTTATGAAACACTTCCAGCTTCTCACAAAGAGTGCTCAATTGTAAACTGCAAAGGTCTTTAAAAAAAAAAAAAAAAAAATTGCCCCTTTTTACATCAGCATCACTGTTTACGAAACTCGAGTTACGCGAACACAAATAAACGAATAGTTTCACAAATTTAGTTTCACAAAATTTATAGCTCCATCCTAGGTCGCAAAGTGAAGCCAGCGGCGGGTGTATAAGAAGCCCGAGCAGCTTAGGCCTGCAACGATGCTCATCTCGGCCCAGAGGAAATCTTTCCTAGAGGCTCGAACGGCTGACGGGCCAACGTTGTCGAGCTCTCCCTTTGCCGGACAAAGTCGAACTTCCTGTCAATGGCCTCGAGATCGGAGAGGGGACGACGATCTGGCATTTATACCGCGGTGCATCGAGGCACTACTCATTCACGCGCAGGACTGCGGAGAATAAAAGAAGGTGTGCGCTGACCTCGACAAGCCGAGACCAACACATTAATAAGCCGGAGGCCATCAGCTGAGAAGCGAAGCCTATGACGATTCAATGGCCACCGTCTTTATCAGCGTAGTCCGGATACGAGTTTCCAGTGCCCTTGAGAATTTGCGCGCGAGGCGCCGCGTTGAGTTCATTGGGACAAGGACTCGGATGAGGTGTTCCTTATCGGCTCTAATTACGCTCTCCCCACTGGCTTTCACTTTTCAAGTCGATGCAATGATCGCGCTTATAACGTGGACCTATTAAATAGGCGTCTACCAATGCTACAGGCTTTGTCTAATGATGCGTTCTTCTCTCTTACAGGGCATATCATCCCTACTGAATTTTGATTTGTATCATCGTTTTTTTTTTTTTTTTTTTTAAGACTTTTTTCGCTTTAACCAGTGTATTTATTTGTACTGGCCTTAAAATAGTAATTATATTTTTTAATTATTAAATGATAATATTCATTATTTTTATTCCTTATTGATATACTTTTTGTTCTTAAAACATTACATTATGAACTGAAATCTTATCGCAATTGCTTTTCTTAAATACTACGATTTTAAAGTAAATATTTATTATTCCAACTTGATTAACGCGCATAATATAGACAACTTTTTCTTAAATAGCTATTTGTGAATAATTAAATAAGTAGATATATATATATATATATATATATATATATATACTTAACGGTTAACGGTTCATTAAATATTAATATAAATATACATAAAAAACATTTAATTATTCACATTTTATTATTATCGATATAGATCTATCACTAGACTTATTATTTCTAATACGTACTATTAATCTTAATGTTTTTAATATTGTTGAAGTATTCAATTATGTTTTATTTTATAATTATATAAACGTATATGTTATAAAATGACATTGAAATAACTGTTTCGAACTTGTTTTATAATCCATTTAATTCTCATCAGTATTTTTCTTGTAATATAAAAAAAATGTATACTTATTCTAACATATCGGTAAAAAATAATCAAATTTATTTTTATTTACAATACAATTGATAATTTTTTAACCATTAAAATATGAAATATAATTAGTTCAAAATGAGATAATACGAAATTTAGGAATAACCATTTGCAGTAGTAAACGATTGGTAATTAGGAATACGGCAAATGACACTAGATTCAGGATGTGAGTCATACAGCGAGGAGGAAAGGAGATCATTGAGTGTGTCCTTCACTGTGAATTTAAGCTAAGGCTTACGTTTGTCCAATGAGGAAAATTTGTCTTGAACGGCTTATTAACTTTATCGACTTATCGACAGATATAATTACAAAATTGAAATGATTTTTTATGACAAACATGTATTTCACATTGCTTACAATGTATGATATATAACGTAACGACTTATGATCGATGATTTAATTTTTCCCCCCCAAGATTTATGTAATCATTACAGTCATTGGGAAATCCTAGGAGTATTTTCTATGTATTTTTTTTTTTTCATGGCAACATATTTATTTGAAGACATAGATAAATAGTTTAATTGTAGAAATTGCATTGATATTTAAATTAATTGACAATTATCTGCGGAAAATATTTAAATAAAATAGTCTCTTATTGCACTTTTATTTTGTAAACTATCAAATTACTTTGAAAAAATATGTTTTATCTTATTGAATTTTATTGAAGATGTATGGCTTTTATATTTCTACATTTCAATTTCAAAGTATAGATTTAAACAGCTTTAAACATTGATTAATTTACTAAAAAAGTTTTTTAATTTATTTAAAGATTTTTTTTTTTATGCTTCAAATCATATGTTTTTCAACAATAATTTAATAATTTTATGTTGAATTAATTAATTCAATTTTTAACAATACTGTTAAACTTAAAAATATAATTTTAATATTTCTTACCAAATCATATGAATTAGTTAGTCATTATATAATAACATTATATAACCTTCAGTTATAAGAGTTTAAAGTGTTCTTATGATTATATCAACTATACAATAGTCTAATAGTTTTACCTTGATTTTTTTATACATACTGTAACCATAATAATGTTTATAATTTATAAGATGCTAACTGTAAAGCATATGGAAAGTGGTCACCTTTGTAAAGATTGAAAGAAAGAATTAACTCTTAATTTGTAATAGGTTATTATTATATAGTACGCGATTTCTTTATTATCATCGTTGTGGCTTTCGTTGGATTTTTATGTTTTACCAGAAGGGGTTTAGCTTTACACTGTAAATCAAGAAAATTGTACTTAGTAAACGCAACTAATTAACTTCAGACACTCGAATAAATTGCTGCGTCTTAAAAATGTATATATTTTGGCTCATTTTATAGTTGATATACTTGACATGTTTTAACTATTCAGTGAATTATAGTTATTCATTTATAAACGTTATTGATTATTATAAATTTTTAATTCGATAAAAGGAATTAATTAATTTTTATTATAACTGATTGTGACTGTGATGTAAATGCATGTTTTACATTCTAGGTGTTTCACAGAATGGAATATTCTTCTATTTAATGAGATAACATATGATTTTAAAACTCCTATAATCATCAATTGTTATGAAATTGTTCTTCACTTTATTATTTCCTCTAATTTATCGTTAAAATAAATTTGTGTTTATCTGTTTATAATTTTTTTTATCTATGAATAATTATAAAGATTTTTTTAAATATTGGATAGCTTGAAATTTGTAAATAAACATTTCACACGTGTTTTTAATTACTCCGTGCTTTAAACATCAATTTTATTAAATAATTAAATATTGATATAATTTATTTCTATGGATTTACTGTTCGAGTATAAATAGCCCAGTAACTTTTAATTTGGATTCAATTTAATTGAATTCAAGTTTAAAGTAAAAATCATTAATATTGATTATTCCTTAGTATTAATGTAAAATGAAAATTTTATTGTATTAAGCAGAAGAATTTGAGAAGTTTTTACAAATATACTAGTCATTGTGCTTTTACGTTTACTCTGTAAAACAATGGGCATTTAATGAGATCTGACTTCACTGTATCTCTCTTCATATCTCTCTCTCTCTCTCTCTCTCTCTCTCTCTCTCTCTTGTTCTTTTTATGTTTTCTCTTATTTTTTAATGAACTACCTATACGTCCTTGTGAGTTTGCGTAAGCGCAACAGAAATGTTAAAAAAGTTTACGCAAGTGAAGTAAACGCAGTTATTAGTATAGTTCAATGAGTATTCAACATTGATAATCTAGAAAATGTCTCCATTGATCAAATTATTTTTCTACCGCCAATATATGATTGAGATAATAATTCACAAGTGGAATTATTTACCAATTACTTAAATCTAGAACAAATGTAATAAATCAATTTATAGTAAATTAATTTATTATAATAAAATTTCAAAAGAAATATTATTTACATTATCACAAGCTGTTTTATGTTTTGGAAAAATATTTGTTTTATATAATACTGCTTTGTTAAATTTTAAGTTTAATATATTTAAAAATTGGTTTATTTCAAAACTGGCTAAAATATTTAGTTTACAAATGTATATTACTAAAGTATATAATAATATTTTAACGAATATTATATATTCATCGAAATATTGAATCGAAAAGAGAGCGAGAAAATGCCTATATTATTCCATACATAAATAATATTACATGTTGGATATAAGCAATACTGTTATTCTAAATATTTACGTATTTATGAATTTTGATGAGATGTAACATATGTAGGCTTTTAAATATTATGATTAATTTATATTATTTTTTCATTCGCATGCAGTGATCAATTAAATAATAATAATTTTTTTTTATATATATTTTATAAGTATTTATACGTTTATTTCTTTTATAATTATTAATGAATACAGTATGTATTAAATTATTCCTATTTACCAATGCTATTGCTTTCTCAAATATTATTATAACTTATCAAAATTGATTTTTTACTTACAATCAATGTCTTCCTGTATGCTCATGAAAAATTAAAAATTTAGCTCGAATGATTTCTCACTCTTTTAAAATTACTCAATGCATAAACATTATAGTTGTAAAAACAATAATTTTCTTTTTTGTATAAATATATAGAATAGAATGTCGTGAATGAGCCAATATAAAAAAATTGCTAAAGCATGTGTCTAAATGAGTATCTATGAAAAGTTTTTTTTGTTAAAATTTATATTAAAAAAGTCTATACAATTATCTATCTCTGTTAGTGACATATAAGCAAGTAAATATGGAATGAATGAATGGAATGCAAATATAATTGTAAATTTATATAATACAAAATTAATTTTATTGTGAGTAAAGTTATAAAATAGTTTTTTTCAGGTCCTAAAAGAAATTATTATGTACAGAATTGGAATTAATTATATTTTTTTAGTTATGTCTGTTTTAATTCATTACATCCAATGTATTAAAATAAGATGATTAAATATTGAATGATTATCTTTTAAAATAACAAACTATACATATACAGTATTTATTGTAAAATTCTATGTTAAATTACCTTTTTTATATTATTAGAAATATATATTATTCATACTAATATAAATAGAAATTGTGAAATTATTTAAAATATTTAATAACACTAATATATTTTATAATTTTATATGATAAAATTATTGTAAAATCTATTTTGTTTTGCTTTTTACTAATTAGATTAAAAAGTTCTAAATAAAAAAATAAAATGTACTTTGCTATCATATTTTTTGAAGTATCAAATGAAGCAATTATTTTCCTTTGTTATAAAAAATTAATGGTTTACCACCTTTCGTTACTCAAAGCGAATATTTAATAAGTGTTATATCTGCACAATGTACATATACTAACGTACTATATTTTAATTTTTCTTAAAAAATTTAAAGTATTTTTATAAAACTATTTAACAGTTTCATTTATTTGATTGAAATATTCCTATATAAAACAATATATATATATATATATATATATATATCTATTTATATTAACTGTCTTTTATATCTATAACTTTTATATTAATATTAAATAAATGAAGATACAATGTTAAAAAAAGACATAATAAATAATAATTGTAGAAATATTGTAGTTTATATATGGTGGTTGACAAATATGTTTTAAGTTGTATGAAAAATGTAGGAAATATATTTATTACCAATAAATATTATTACCAATATTAAATATTAATTTAAAAAACTTAAATATTAAATAAAATTATTACTAATAAATAATGTTGATTATTGAGAAAATGTTCGAAAAATATCTGTTTCTATGTCTTTATATATTTTTCTGAGTATAAATATCCACTCAACATTTTCGTAGTAGGGTAATAAAATATATAACTGTGAGGCTTTTGCATTTGCGTCTGAGGTCATACGGATACATTTATTGTTTTATGTATCGGTTGAGATGTTTTCAAGAATCACTAAAAGCCTCTTTTCCTCTTTTAACTATTTACAGGCTGCAAAAAGTTTTACAATTCACCAATGTATACATTTTAACTAGCTCGAGGAGAAAAATATTCCTTTACTAAAAAAATGCTGGAACATGAGCAGCTATTCTATCAATGTAGTATATTTACGGTAACAAATTCTAATTTTAATATATGTTATGAAATTAACAATCTGCAAATGTGAAGTTAAATTCAAAAGTAGAGCTTCCTGAAGAACTGTAAAAGAAATTTATAAAAAAATAAAAACTGTTTGGGACGGCGTAGTTTCGTCAGATTTCGGACAAAATTTCGCAATTTCGGTTTCTTATGCCGCATGGAGTGACGCACGCATCACTCGAGGTTCACTTTTAATTATATCGAATAACAGAGGCATGCCAAAAATCAGCTCGCGAAATCTCGACAAGAAGGAATTTCGCACAAAATAAGATTTGCGACCCTCTCCATTTATCTCTCCTCTTCCCATTTACGGTATTTTTTTCATGAACCGGCTTTAAACGCGTGATCTTTCGTCCAATTAGCATTATCTGTTCGTACGATTTTCCTTTCTCTTCATTCACCAATCGTTGATGCTTTCACCCAGAATAGTGGGAACCAGCTCCTGGCCTTCCATCCGCCCGGGAATGCGCAAGGGGTTGCACGAACAGCGCGATTAAGGAACGTGAGAATTAGGTTTGTTGTCCTGGAGGCAGATGAGTACGTTGGATGCAGAATTTAATTAGGTGCTGGATAATGATTTAACTCTAAGTTTTATTTCATGCTACTTGCGTCCTTACGAATTCTCTCTTTTTTTTTACAGATTTTATTTGAATAGTTTTTCTATTGAATATGAGTTTAGATCCAAGTAATATTTATTAATATGCTCAAACACTGTTTGCATGTTTATTCGCATTTATAAGACATTGGTTAAGTAATTTCAATCGAATTGAAAATTGGAAAAATTATTCTGATGTAATTTTAATAAATGAATATACATTCATTATTTAATTAAGATCCGATCAAATTTTGTGCGTATATATTTTAAGAAATATAAAGAGAAAAATATTGAAATTCTGAAAATGATAAAAAAAACATGAAACCGGTTTTCACTTACTTTTATAACTTTTGTAGGTAAATATTTTGCTTTTTTATTTAATATTTTTTTTATGCCAATATTCAAACTCGTTTTTGATGAAAGAAGACACAGATGAATATATATTATAGAGGAATAAAAAAATTATATAAATGTGGTAGTAGCATTATCGGATGAAAGTTTAAATAACATTTATTACCCAAGTGATGAAAATTTTCATTATACTTAAATGTAACAAGAATATTTCGGTATGGCTTAAATTATAATTTATAAGTAATGAATTTATTCAATCAAAAGCAACAAATAATATAAACATGCAATATAATATAAATATACAAATTCCGTAATATTAGTTATATTGTACACTTTCAAATTTTTTCATCTTAATAATTTAATACATGTCTTTTTTGTTATTACAGGTAAGGTTACGATTCTTTAGACGATAATCTCTGATTAAGCATTGGTGAGAATACATAATATTATTAAATACATTTATTACTGCAGTATGGCAGTATTTAAACAATTTTTTTTTATTAAAGATTAAGTAGTATTGAAAGTATTTAATTAAATTAATTGCTATTAATTTTAAATATTAATTGATTATTGATATAAATATTATATAATATTTATATCAGAATAATATAATAAAATTAAAAAAATAGATAACTTATGTTTTATAACATAAGATATGTTATATTTTTTTACACTTCGTCAGTTTACAGTTTAACTAAATTTATTTATATAAATATGTGCTTAACTTTGAATTTGTTTTCTTATTGAGAAAATAAGTTATTTTATAAATTATATAAGTGATTGTTTTTTTAACGTTTATGGTTATACTAAAAAATCCACATTAGAAAGTAATAAAATTTTAATATTACATTTCATTAAGAAAAACTAATGCGTTATATTTGACAATAGTTTTTCAAGTAGTTAAAGTAATCTGTAAATCTATTCTAATTTTAAATTATGTGTTTTTTTTTAATTTACTTTCATAATTATATTAAGTTATTTATTAAAAGTGAATAATGTCAATTCTAAAAGCACTTTCTATATGTATACAAAAAAATATGACCAAAAGAGTTTTATAGTTTTATTTATATATTTTCTATATTTTATATAGTTTTCTTAACAATCCTTTTATAAAATATAATGTTATTTTTATATAAGAAAAAGTGTGAATATTAGAAAAGGTGGTATAATTTTTTTTAATTTACGTGCAAATAAATAGAAAAGTATAAAAAAAAACAACGAGCATAAGAAGAATGAATGAAAATGTTGTCGACTAACAAAAGCCATGTAGTTAACACAACTTCTCTTCGTCTTTATTTTTCTGCATATCATCTTGTCTCGTGCAACAAACTCGAGAAATACAATGAATGATTTCATCAAAAAAATTTCATGTTGATGAAGAGGTTGTCTGTTTCTTGCGCTCTCTTGTTCTTCCAAGATTTTCTGATTTACTTTTGAGGTCTTTAACCTGAAAACATTTTTATAATACTGCCTATTTTAAAGTTACTTTCATTTATTACTTTAGTTTTTTTTCAAAGCTTTTTATCTTTTTATTTTTATAGACAATACTAAAGCTATAACTCATATTTATAATCTTTTTTAAATCAATTTTATCAACTGAAAAATATTTATCGTCGAAATTTAATAGAAAATTGTATAAATATAAGAAATTGTTTATTTTATCATATATATCCATGTCATTTTGTATGAATCTGCTCAATAGTTCATTTAAATGATAATAAGAATGCTATCTTAGTACAAATATTTTTATCAAAGTTGGCAGAATATTTTTTGTTTTTTTTTTTATATTTTGAAACAGACCTTACTGCAAGTGATTTATATAATGTATAGTAAGTATAATCAATCAACAATAAAATATAAAAATATTTGAATATTTGTATTGCTATTGTTTAATATTATTGCTATTGTATTATAATATTGCTATTTTTTAATAATGAATTTTCATAAAGTAAACATATTTTTTACAAACCACTATGCTAAGCATATTAGAAAGCGTCCTATTTTTGAAATGTATAAAATATGCGATAAGTATTTTCTAGTTGAAATATTAATAACTTCATCACCATATTAATTGTTTCCGATTAATCTATGCAAATAGATTCTGCGTATTTTCAAAGTTGTAGCATCAATTTTCGACTTTTCATAAAATTGTGTAATATTAATCTGTTCTAATTTTTCGAGAGTTAAGTATATATCATGGATGTTTATGATGTTTTGATGGAAAATTGTGTTGGAAGTTCGGATAGTATTGTCCGAAACGTGTACCTGTTCAGTCGTTAAATAGGCTGGGACATAAAAAAGCAAGGAGTTTCGTTAGTTAATTCGAACGTTGAACGAAATAGAAGAGTTCGGTATCTCATAGCTTGTCTAACGATCGCCTCTTCTTTCTCCGCTCGTAACGGCACGGCGCTCGTTCTCTGACTACTCACGCAATTATTCTGTTCGCTGGCCTGAAAATCCTCATGCCCGTGTCAGTATCTGCTGCCTGCTCCAACCGCTCGTCAAACTCTTTTTTATCTCTCTTCAAAGCCATGGCACTCGCTCGGCTGAATCAAGAGCTATTCGTCTCTGTAGGTTATTGTCTCTTGCATGGAAACGTTACTTCTCTTTGCCGATACTTTTCTTACATTTTTTGTTATATCGTTTTCAGATTTTTCAGTGCAGGAAAGTATTTCAAGGTACTTCATTAAATCTTTCAGTGCGCTATTAATTATCAGAGTTTTATTGGTTTGAGATTTAAAAAAAAATAGTTTCTACTTCTTATTTTATTACTCTACGTTTGGTATTATAATATATCGTTGTAAAGGTTTGATTTTAAATGTTCGATTAGTGTAGTTGTATTGCTTGTCATAATGACAATGGAAAGAGTAATATATTTTGATTATTAGCATAGAAAATTATTTACAGAGCTTATTTGTATATATAATCATAACTACAACAACAACGCGATGATACATATTTTGATAGATACATATATAATTTGCATTATATTCGTCTATAATTATTAGTACAAAAAATTTCGATATCATTTTATAATAATATAATTGCATATAAGCTAGTTACACATATTTAAATTGATTAGATGTTAATTTAATATCAAAATTTATTTTTCACAACAAACATATTTAAATTTGAATTTAAGCAATCATCGATGATTTATTGTGAAAAGCAAATTTCATCAATTATCAAAAGAAATATTTAAGAGTAATCTTTGATTTACTCAAGCACAAAAGCATTTTTTAAGCATTACACAGTATTACTGAAAAACTTTCAAATGAAATTGCATATCAGCTACGTAAGTAAAATATATACTGGTTTAATGATTCACTTTTTTAGTCTTCTGAATCTCTTAAAAACAATGAAACATTTTCTGAAATTTTCATTCCCTATAAATGTTAACTACGATTATAGTAATAAATTAAAAGTTGTTCTATTGTATGAGACAATAATCTTTATAACTTTATTTATTCATAGTTGTGCGAATTGCAAGAACAAAGAATTTTATAATTATAATGGCTAACTATAATTGTAATTATAGAAAAAGCAACGTCTATTATAATTTTATTCTCGATTTCTGTAAAATTAATTTTTTTTTAATTTATTCCAGGAAATAAAACCGTATATATTTTTTCTAATGAAGCCGAGCATTGTTATGAAAACCGGATTAACTGAAATTCAATATATGAAAATAAAAATTTAGTAAATGAGTAAGAAAATGTTTATTAATAAACTAAAAATCTATTCGTTTTTGTTGAAAATATTTTTTTTAAATTCCAAAATATTATAATAATAATAAGTTAATAAATTTAATATAGATATATTCAAAAGAACTTAAGTAAATGTAAGTATAAGGATGTGTATGTAAGCTGAATTATAGAGAATTTCCGGTTGAAATTACCTTTCCTCAATGTTCACGTATTCATAAGCATTATATTGTTTTTGATTTTTAATATGTTTGAGAATATTATAGAGTATTTTTTCATTGCCTATATAATTACATCAAATATATATAAAAAAATTAACATGTGCTCATCAGAGATTTGGTAACAGAACATGTGGATGGTGATATCACATTACATTGATTGTCGTTTTGCATAACTTTATTACAAGATAAGGGCGATCCTCAGCAAGAGCATGTGTATGCGCACGTGCGAAGATTAATCGACCTGCCTTGTGTTCAAATATAATTGAAAGATTGCACAAATAAATCTCTTTAAATAATATTTTTCTTTTTTATTGACGGAAGGCAAATCTGTTCACTAAGAAATTGCATGCTGCAGTCACATTTTTTGTATATTGATTTATAAGTCTTGAGAAAAAATACAAATATTTGCATCTATTCATAATTTATAAATAGTGATTATAATTAATCAGAATTAGTATTTTCAATAAAATACTAATTATTGTAAATTATTGCATGCGCATTCTTCACATATTAATATGTAACTAAATTGTCTGATAATCATATCGAATTCATTGCTTTTATATGAAAATATTTTGTTTGTATTTAAAACGGTAGATATACATAAACATAAACAATATGTATTTAAATTTGAAATTACAATAAATAAACATCTTTTTTAATATATTATTGTTTATGCTTTTCTACTTTTCTGATGATAATGAATTAGAAGATTATTCCTTGATATTCACTGTATTATCAATGAAATATTTTTTTCAACTTCAGAATTCAGAATATAGATTAAAAAAACTTTCACAATTTATGTATTTTTGTTTTTTTTTGGACTTTATATTACACGTATATATATATATATATATATATATATATATATAATCTGCTTCAATCTACAAAATAGTATTAAATTAGTTGGTGTATGAAAAAATATTGTGAATTATCAAAAATTAAGCATATCATGGTACACGAATAATTTTAACTACTGTAAACTCTTTCAACTTCAAGAAACGTAACTTTTGCAATTATCAGAAATATTTAAAAGAATACTATCTATCATTGTTTAGGCAAATGTATGAAGCTACAAGCATATTATTTGTAATAAATTTATAAATATAATCTGTAAAAATATTAAACAATTTATTCGAGTAATTTTTAAAATATATTATTATATATATATATATTATAACACCTATTAATTTTTAGTTAATTTTATTATTTGTTGTTTGAAAAGAATATTAATAGCAGAAGCTTATTTATATAACGAATTGATTCATTGATCCTAAGTGACTTAAATTCTCTTAATAGATATCTATAATTAAATGAATTTTATTTATATTGATTCATTAATTAATTTGGGACACTTCTATGAGAAAATGTCGGATTGCTCTTATATTTTTCTATCAAAAATTGTATTTAATAATTAACGTATTTAATAATTGTTTTCTCTTCTATATATAAAAAATTTTCTTAATTATTAGAAATGTCATACATAAATAAAGAAAAATAATTCAATGAATTTGGTACAATTAATTGTTTTATCATTTTCTTATTTATCGTTTTCTTGTTTATAAGTATGTTAATATTATTTCTTCTGATTCTTTCATCAAATCAATGAATAAAATTTTTAATAACCTTTAACAATATTATAATATATTTTGTAGTGTATTGAATTAATAATTAATTTTTTAAATTGCTTAGAAACGTAAATAAATTTTTTTTTTATATAATTGAAATATATTTATTATGAGATTTTTTTTATCATTTTTCTAAATCTATAAATTAAATTTCTATTCATTGAACTGAATAAATTAAATGTTGAAATTTACTATGTACATAATTTTATATAAAATAATTTTTTCTCTTTTACAAAATTTATTTAGTAATTAAATAGCAAAAGTTTAATTTATCATTTAAAAATCCATAAATTTACTTATTTTCTGCTTATAATAATTTGGAATATTTTGTTTATAACTTTATTTTAATATAATAACTTCATGTATATGAGTAAATATAAATTTATAAAATCATATTTTATTAAGTCACTAGGCTAATTACAAATTGCCTGACAAATCTTACACTTATAAAAAATTTACATAGTTTAGTGTCTTCGTTTCTCAAGAATTCTAAAAAAACCGAGTCATTAATTATTCATTGTACCTTAGTAATACATAATAGTTACAGCTTAGTATGTGAGTAAGATTAACTTATTTATTTCTTCGTTGTAATTTCCTCTTATTTTTCATTTTTTATTATTAAATTTGATAATTTATAATGAGCTATTTATATTTGACTAATTATTCGAGTATGTAATGGAATATGAATCATGCAAATTTTTTTCAATTAAAAGGGTACATAAAAATAATAAAATAAAATATAATCAAAATTATTATATTTTACTATAAATATGCAAGTATATGTGATACTTCAAAAAGTTAGTGTATTCATCAAGACAAAAATGTGCTCTTAGTAAATTTGTATATATACTCATAAATTGGTTAAAATTATAATATCTAATAAAAAATACTAACACTGTAAATAAAATTTAAAATGAATATTAATTAATATTTTATTCATCAAACATATATTATGAAATTTAATACAAAATTTTTAAATTTATAAATTGATTTTCATTTTATAATTTTTTTAATATTTATGATTTTAAAATAAATTTATTGCTAATTTATAATTAACTATCAATAATTCATTATTATTTAAACTATTAGTTTAGTATTATTGATGCACTGTGTTCATTCCGTTTATTATATTAGAAAAAACATTTATTTATTTTTTAAGAGATTATGCAACATGTTTTCTAAAGTAAATATTAACATTTTTTTTTTATTAAATATGAAAGACCTAGTGATATTCCCTTTTAGAGGAAGAATATTTATAGACCTTGAAATAATTTTTAAAAGAATGGTTATGTATTCTGTTTTTGTAATAAAAAGTTCTGTTAATTATATAATATTTTATTTATATTTCATTCTTAAATTTCCCTTATATAGTATAAATAAGTTTTCATTACAAAAAAAAGAAAAACATGATTATATTAAAGGTTAAAATTTAACATGAATTTGTCATTGTAACTTTATATAAAAAATGTCTTGTAAGAAAACTTTAATTTTAATTTAAAAATTCTTCTAAATATAGTTTAGCTAAACATTTGCAATTATAATGTATGTAAAACTATCTTAAATTATTCTAGTTTTATTTCAGAAAGTTTGTTCAGTTACTTATGTATGTAAAAAAGATAACTGTTTCAAAGAAATATTATAGTTGTTGCGAACAGTGTTAAAACTATTTGTAACGGATTTTTTCTTTCTCAGTAGATCTCCACCATTATTTCAACCGTATTCATCAAAGTACATTTTTCTATTCAAAGATACAATTTACATATATATATTGAAGTAATAATTAAAAACTTTTCGATTATTAACGCATTGATTAATTTTCTACGCATTGAAATCTTTTATATTGCTATTGTTATAATGATTAGTTTCATATAATTTTGTAGTTATAATAGATGCTCAATTATTATGTTATAAAAAATAAGTGAAATGACAAAAATATTGCACATAAATATTTTCTAAATATATTTTCTATTTTGTATATATTCTATTTTATAAATAATTAAATAAATAAATAAACAAATATATATGTGTGTGTGTGTGTGTGTGTGTGTGTGTGTGTGTGTGTGCGCGCGCGCGCGCGCGCCCGCGTGTGTATATTATTTTGAAATGAAATTGAGTTTTAATCATCGGTTATATTAATTATTCGTAAGAAATTAAGTAGTACATTTATAGTATGTGGCGTTCTTAACTGACTGCTATCTTATTTTTATTTTATATCTACTTTGATATATTACATGTTATATTTACTATAATTTTACTATATGATACAATGTCAGTATTGAAAGTTGATTAAAAATATCTCTACTATAATTACTTATAATTTGTTATAATTAAGGTTTAAATTATCACTTATACACGTAGAACCAAATTTATCATATATTTCTGTTACAAATAATAAAATATTTATTTAATACTTTAATAAATCATTTTACATAATTCTAGTTTTGAAAAACTTATTTTACAAAATTATATTCGTTTGTAAATATATTCGATTACATGATTATCACTTATTTCCTTTATAATAAATAATGTTTCAGTGTTCAGGTATTTGAATATATCTGAATATCGATATTTTTATTATGTATGAATAATATTTTCAACTTAATCTCAATTATTTGTTTGTAAACGTGGAAGTTATGACAATGAGTTAAAACAATATTACCATTGCATTTACACGAGTGATTGCACTTGTGTTTCATCTAAAAAAAGTAATTTGTGTAACAAATATGAACCTTAGCATGCCTGCTTTTCACGCTTCTTTTCTTTTCGTCGATCTTTTATTCTGGAATCATTCAATTTCGCGCATAACCTACTTTGTATTTCCTAAATTAGCTGCGGAGAAAATGGATGTAAGAATGTTTAAAGTTAATTGGATAATTTTTTTTAATAATATAATATAAAATTTAGTAAGCTATTCTTTTTGTGAAAAGATCGTAAATTTAATATTTTCAGTGCTTATTCAAGTATATAAATATTTTACCTGTATCGGTCATAAATAATAAATCATTTAATTATTTTTTATGGAAAAGCGATTTTATTCAATTTTATAGATTGTATTAAAATATATATTTGTAAAATCATTGATGTATATTTATTTGATTGCATTTAACCGTACATTTCTGTAGGCATACATATTTGTATTAAAAAGAATAATTCCTCATTGTTACAACCTAATTATACGTGAATGAATTACTTAGATATTAAGATGGTAAGTTGCACCATTGTATTTGTTATATTTATGAAGCTTAGACTTCTTCTTTTTCCTATCTTTTAAAATGTTTTCAATGATATTTTCTTTATGCTACGAAGTGATTAAATATTTTTAGACATAGTAGATGGAATTTCCTATAATCGTATTATTGAAACGACAATCATTCTATTTTTGTGATTCGGAACATAAGCGTAACGATTAAAATTATTCAAAAAACAAAGGTAAAAACGTATACATTGATTATATCATTTAGGATTAAATAAAAAGTGAGATATCGACGCATAGATATATAATTAATGATGTAGTATAAAGTAGATACAAATCTTAAAAACCAGAATCTTAGGAAGATCTTAAGAAACGAATAGCTTTCGAGGTTCAGAGGTTAAATAAAAATATATACCCATAAAATAAGGTGATTGATAAATATCAATAGAAAAACGGTATTAGAAAAAACAGTATATTTTATTAAAAGACAACAATTCCATAGAATTCAGGAGTTTCCAGTGAGTGTCGTAAAAGAACTTAGGTTGAAAATCCCCAAAGTTCCGTAGCGTCTCTAAATATCGTTGCGCTCCATCAGTCGAGCGGTAACGAGCGGTTCGCCGCACGCATATCGACTTGGGCCATCAAAAGTGAAATAGGAGACACGCTCAAACGTTCTTCCATGATGTGCTTATCTCTATGTAAGTTAGATCCACGTGCACGAAAATTTGCTTTCATCATTGCTCACAATGGCCATTTGTACACGCGGACTGATTTCCCGTCGTAGCCACGCATTGGCGCTCCAGGAGAGAGAGAGAGAGAGAGAGAGAGAGAGAGAGAGAGAGAGAGATTGGATGCGGGAGTGCGATTACGAGTGTGCGTGTGCGTGTGCGTGTGCGTGTGCGTGATTGAGAGCAAAAGGGATCGGTACTGTATATAGAACAGGAACGAAATCTTGAAGAGGAAGAAAACGACTTTGGAGCCTTAAGTGCCTGGCGCGTGACACCCGATGCACTTGGCGTATAAATAGACGCGCATAAATATACGTTGCCGGGTGATTAAGACATGGAGGGCTGCGCACGTACTTCTTCCACGAGTTGCAAAGGGAAATTCGTCGAATACTCGCGCACTCTTTTGTGCCTTTATCTAGGGAGGTCTTTGTGACGTGTGCAGTGACTATGCTTTCGCGAACCAACTTTTGCTAGATAATACTGAAATATTATGCAAAGCAATTGCCTCAATGAGTTATTACACTGGTCAATTGTATTAAGAATTAGTAAATTAATGGTCGTTGCTATCATAAAGACTGACAAGGTTAGATGAATGTTGAGATTGAGTAGATACTTTAGTCTTTTCTTGTGCTCACCAGATTAATGCGGTATTATCGAGTACCAAGTATTAATTTCTTGTGAATATCTGTACGCTTTCTATTCTTTGTCACTTTCCCTTTAGTTTATTTTATGATGAAAAATATAATCTTAAATGATTTCTAAACAAATTACCGCAGGTCTTGGGCATTCTTAATTTTAAATTATAATATTACTTGTTCGTCTTCTGTCATTAAGTACCCTACTTCAATTATTTTAATTTTATTAATTTTTAATAATAGGTAAAATTCGTACAATTCACGCGATGACTTTATTACCTAACTCTTTTTAATAGAAAGCGACATAGTGATTTTAAGCAGTACTGAATACGTAATAAAAATTTGTTTTAAAATAATTATATGTAATATTAAATTAAAATAAATTAATATTCAATATTTAATTGTAAATAGAATAATAAAACATTATTTGTAAAACTATCAAAGTAAAATCTAGCTATATCCGTTAATCAAACGAAGTCACAATTCAATTAAAATTCACTGGATTTTTTTTTTGACATCTTATACACTCACGTATATAGTCTAATAACTTTCTTTTATTTAACTATTATATTTGCGTTATAAGATAAAAGATGATTATAGACAATATGAATTTATAATTGATTAATATAATAGTTGAATTTTATTAAGATATTATTTCATAAATTATTATGAAATTAGAAAAATTAATCCCATACAAAATGCATAAGATACAAATTTAATATAATAATTGAATGATATGTCATTAGACATTACATTATTTCTTCTTATCACATTGCTTTATACCTTCATTACTTGGCTTTTTGTACATTTTTTTTCTATGCTTCTTTTGTGATGCCAGTCGTGTCCTTGACTAGTGATTCTCAATTGCTTATTCTACATTGCTTGCATATGCATATATGTACATACATATGTGTAGCTGGTTCAGCGTTTGCTATATTATGTCTTAGACTACGTGCATGGCGAAAAACTCAAGTTATTATATGTTAAATTAATATTTATTTATATTCGAATAACTAAATATATTAAAACAGTTGATTATTATATTTGATGATTTATTTATTTATGAATAATATACTGAATGTTGTAATATGACTTATAATTTAATGCTTTCATTTTCTAAATTGAACAATATTTTATCATCGAATAATAAGTTTAAAGCTGATTTTTAGACTTGTAAAACTATTTTGTAAAAACCTTAATATAATTTGAATATAATTTATTAGAACTATCATTTATATTATAAATAACATTATAAATAAGTATCGATTAAAAAACATTGTGTTTCATATATAATTCATCAATTAAGTTATATGAAAAGTATATGCTATAAGTAAACCTTTTCATTAATATGTCAATGTTTAATTTGCATCAAATTCATTCTACTTTTTTTTGCCATTATGGTTTAAAAGATTCGTGAAAATACTTTTGTAAAATTTTCTAAATTTCAAACTAAACGTATTAAATGATAATAATGAATTTCATAATAGTTTAAATTTATCTTTTAAACCAGTATATAGATAAGTGTCAATTTATTACAAACAATACTATTTTGGGGCAGTCTCACCTTCTATAAATTATTTACGTGGAAAAGTGTAAAATCATTTCAACCTCGGATGCTCATCCTAAAATTTGATTAGATTGTAATATTATTATTATTTTTATATAATATTATATTATATATTAAATTAAATGTATTCAGTCATTTAAAATATGGTAAAAAATGATCACTGAAAAATGGAGCTTTTGTTTTAAAAATTAAGAATATCATATTCATATTTATATTTAGCAACTATGTTTTTAAATAAATATTGATCTAAAGATTATTTTAGAATTGTATGCACATATATAAGTTTTCATAAAACTATTGTTTTCAATACATTTCAATAATTCAAGTCTTTGTTTTATAAAATTTAATGTAAAATTTTTTTTAAAAAATATGTGAATCGTTATTATAATTACATTTATTAATAATAATAATATCCTTACTTTATTAGAAAAAATAAAAATCATGTCTCTTATATACTTTTATAAAAGTTCAATTTCAATGGTTTTATTTTGTTTTAGAAAATGACGAAAATTTGACTCGTACATGTATCTACATAAATAAGTTGAGGCATATTCTATATAATTTATGATCATTGTTTATTATTAATTATTTATGACATTTATTAGGGAATAAAAAAGTTTCTATTTCAAATAACAAAACATAAATCAATTAATTTGAAAATTGTTATATTCAATGCATTTATTTAAAGAGTTCCAACTATTTTTATATATTATTCTTGTATGAATTACGTTTATTATTCCTAACTTTTACATAGATTATTGAATAACAGAAATGAATCATTTAATTCTATTGTTTTATATAAACTGTGGGAATGAAAATAATAAAACCTTTAGCATAATCAATAGTAAATGAATAACGATTCTTTAATTGTTAATATACTTTGTATGAATCACTTTATAGAAATCATAAACACTTAATAAAGTAACTTATAATTTATACTTATTGCACTAATTCTATTTTTGGACTATCAAAGTACCATACTTGTATGTAAATAATTTTTACTTTTTAATTTAAGTAGAATTAGTTTTTAATGATTATAAATAAGAATACGGAAATTACAAAATATACTGAGTTTATTTTGATATATTAATAAAGCAATTTATATTTATACGAATATATGTATGTATAATTCATAGTTTATATAGTTTATTTATTTATACTATCACGTAATTTTGGCTCCTCCCCCCTCTCACTCTCTCTCTTTCTAACCTACAACAAAACATATTACATAATTATAGTATATGTAATTCTTACATATACTTTTTCCAAGTGATATAATAATGGATAATAATGATTGAGGATTTTATGGAAGTCCGAATCAATCCAGAAATATTTCTGCAAATAGGTGATTATACGTTACAAATTGTAATTATTTAATATATAGCTTTCAAAATTTATTAAAATATTTCAATATTACCATAGTATTATAAATTATAATTTCAGTAAAACTATGAAAATAGATTTACAATAAATTGTGAATATACAACTACAATAGAATATATTAACAAGTATAATATTCAATCCATTATTTTAATAATCAAAAACAATTGAATCATATATGATTATAGATTTTACTTATGTTAGTATTCAATATTCCTATTTTTCAAAATAATAACTGTATAAATTATTTCAATATTTAATTGTTACCAATTATGGTCTTATACAAAATTATAATTAATAAATATAGTACATAATACATGTTCTATATATAAGGAAATCTATCTTCCATCTTTAAGAAAAAGAATATATAGAAAAAATTCATTACAGATAATATTATGAATTATTATTTTGTTTACTCTAAATTAGATGAAAACTTGAAAAAATAATTTATTATTGTGATAGATATATACTTGTGGTTAAAAATATTAATATAAATATATAGATTTATATTGCTACAACAAAATCTTCTTACGGGATCTACACAATTGATGCAATCTAGCTATCAGAGTATTTATCTAAAACAATAAAACATTAAATTTATTAAATAATATAAAACATGAATCTATCTGTGATTTATATGTTAAAGTATATAATAATTTATAATATTTAGATATCAAGAATCATGACAAAACGAAAAATATATTAGATTTTGCAAATGAATATTAAAAATATCAGACGAGTATTTTATGCACATTTGCAAAAATTTGATTTATACTATAAACTTGATTTGTTGATTTGACTTGATAACGGCATTGAAAATGATTTAGAGAAAAGCAAGAGTGTGTATATTATAAACTGTATGAGCAAATTTTTAAATTTCCTTTAAACCACAGAGATACTAAACAATGTTCGATGATAAAAAATATATCAATAAATTTGTCGATATTCATATTAAAATCTAAAGAAAAATATTGATACAACATTTGCAATAAACAAAATATGAAACATATCTACTATGTATGAATTAATGTAAATATATCCTAATATCTTGACAACATCCTTTTTAAAATAATTTTTAATAAAATAATTAATTTTTGAGAATAATTTAACGCATTATCAGACTTACTGAATATAATAGTGGTACTATAAATATATATATAAATATATATAAATATATAAAAAACTATAAATATAAATATAAATATAATAGTGGTAATATAAAATTCTATTTTATATTTACAAATTTTTTAAATGTTTATTGACAAATAACTTTTATTTGTTTTAATAGCAGCAAATATATATTTTGTACGATTTACATACATACAGATCTAATTTTAAGATGATTCAGAAATTTTTCCAAAAGTACCTATAGCAAAATTAGCATTATATTACATTTTTATAAACTGAATAATTCGCTTGAATTAGTATACATTACATAAAAAATGTGTATTAGATGATACTTAGGTTAATTAAATGTTTACACAATGAATAAAAATTCCTGTTTCATAACAAAGTAAATATCCTTCTATTCTAAATCAAATGAGGAATGTGCAATTAAATATTATTGAAAAGGCAGTCGAAAGTTTCAAAAGAACAAGTTGTTTACAATAAATAAGTAAGACGTTAAAACCTATGCAGATTCATGATAAGTGTAACATATATAAGATTCTGATCATTATAAAAAAGATAAAGAAGACAAAGAAGTACAGATAGAGAGAGAGAGAGAGAGAGAGAGAGAGAGAGAGAAAGCGAGAGGAAGATAGTAAAAGGGAAAGGATCAAAGACACGTCATCAGCGTAATCGAATACAATTAGCGTCGGGTCATTAGGAGTGACTGCTACTGCATGAGTTACCCAGTTGGCCTGCGGTGCATCATCGCAATTTTCTTACAGTAACGACAAGCCGCATGGATTGGCGCCAGCCATTGTCCCTTTTCTCTCTATTATTTTCAATTTTTTATGTTATTGTTTTTATTTTTACTTAAACGTTCTGTTTTGTCAATTATTTTTCTATTTGATCATGTTCATTTATTGTATATTTAATAAATCGGAAGACATTTGTTGTTCTAGTACAATTAATTATAAAGGCTTTATTTAAATTCAAATATTAATTATTAATTAGTAAATATTGATTTATTTATTTTAAATTATTTAGTCGATGAAAATTCTTTTTTCGAATATACATAAAAATTTTTTTAATTTAAAAAATACTTTTAATATTAAATATATATGATAAAATATTCTGTTAATTTTTATATGATTAAAATTTATTAAAAATGATGTATTGATTAAAATTGTATTATTCAGTTTATTAAATTATATTAAATTTATTAAACTTTATTAAATTATAAATAAAACATTCAAATTTTTAAAAAGTAAATTATAAAATAATTTACTTAGATTGCATAAATTAGATATTAAATACTTTATATTTGGCTCATAAATTTTATAATCTAAAATGCTTTCTGTACGAATGCTTAACTAACTAAACCTAATAACTAAGCTGCAGTAGTGTACTTAGTCTATGCAGTAAATTATTATGTTATATAATCACGTATTCAATTATTAAAATTTTAATATAAATTTGATTAATAGTAGAACAAAAGTTATTAAATTGTTTAAAGAGATGAAGAATAGTAGTTAGAAATATATATGTATATATATATATATATATATATATATAAATGTATTTTAATAAATATGATTTTCTCATTAAAATGATTTCTAAATAACGAGAATAATTTTTTTTTATAAAATTATAATTATTTATTTGATAGATAGCATAAAAGAAACTTAATTATGTATATGTATAATTTATATTTAAAAAATTCAGCATAATAACTTAACCGTGTTATATTTACAGATTTTGTATATGAATTAAATGCTAATATTAAACATTAATAAAATCATAATAATACATGTCAATTATCAACCATCCATTAATTGTGATATTAATGATATTAAATGATGAAACACGAATTAAAAATATTCAAATTTTTTAAAATACTGCTTTGTGTGACTGTATTAGTTAAGAGGAAAATAATTTATAATAAAATTATTCATAAATAAGCAAGCAAATATAATTCATCCACGAGAGTGAAAAGATTCTACAATAATCGATATCAGTGTAGTAATGAAGTATGGTATTTGAATAATACCTGTGAAGTAATATGAGTAATATTTGTGAAATGTTCCTGATCAATGTTTTGCTTTATCTTCAACAAAATTGGGACATCGCGTTGTGCGAGGGAAGAGTAAAGATCAATTTTATACGCGATTTTTCCGCTTAAACACCATGAGTTGTGTTTATATTGTACGTATATAAAATCTTCATTCTTCGTTTTCCTTTCCTTCGGCCCCTATTCCAAGGATTATGCTTCTATTTTTCGCTTTGAATAACCACTTTCAATTCAAATTTTGTATCATTTTGCTTTTCCATTCTCATTTTACTGCAAGTATTATAATTGATAAGGTGTCAATTCTCATTTATTTCATCATGCGAAAATATGCTTTATTTACAATTTAAAAAAAAAGTTTGTTTATGAAATAATATGTAAAACTTAATTAGTTTTCTAGATATAATATTATTTATGTAAATTATAATTGAATTTAATATTATATTTAAAATTATAAAATTTAAATTTAAATTATTTAAAAATTTCCTTTTCTTAACATAATGCATTGTGCACAATAATACTTATTATTATTCATTTATATACCATACTTGATTGATTTGAAGAATATATCTATTTCAATAGTACACAGATATAAGTTGAGTTATTTATCCAGTCACTATGTAACTAGCGTGGAAATCTCGAGAAAACAAATAAATAGACCTAAGCAGCAACATACAAAGTTCCAATAACAAAATTGGTCCAGAATAATTTTTCTTTTTCTATGTATTTTATATTTACGAGTATTTAAATTATTATCTGGCATATTCTGTTAAAAGAAAACTGATGTAGATGCCTCGGTATTGTGGAAGTCGAGTTTATTTTTTCAAGCAACTTTGAAATATTGTTTTCGTAGGTGATTTGCTTTTTTATGACCATATATCGGTATGTAATATATATGTGTGTATATATATATATATATATACAAGCGTACACAAGATAATCGATTAATGACTTTGTTACACTTTGAAAGTAACTAAAAAGTATATATAGTCTAATTCCTTTTATTTTATTTAAAACATACAACATTGTTAAGTTTTTAATCGACAAAATATTTATTCATTAAGTTTTATTTTTAATTTTAATTGTAAAATCAATTGTATAAATTAATAATTCTATTTTTTTGCATTAGAATTCACACGAAATACTTACAATTATATTGATTTATAATTATTAATTTATAAAAAATTTCAGCTTGAGAGATGAGAGTTAATATTCACACTTTTAAACATATGAATATTTGCAATGTTTCATTATTCGTTAGCATTAATTAGTATTAATAGTAGTTGAATGAAATGAAGTGAAGGTTGAAGAACTTTTTATTCGATTAAACATCACATAATTATTATTAATTCCTTTCCGAAGATATAGTACGAAGTAACATTCATACTTTTGTTTGTGATTTGAAATTGAGTTATATAACGAACATAGAAAATGTTAAATTTAAATGAAATTATAGTTATATAAGTTAATAAAGGGTGTAAGACTTTAAAAATCATATTAAATTGATTACATTAGCGAAATATTACAAACTATTACACTAATAATAATTTAAAAAGATATAATTATTAATAAAGTTATCAAATTTATGAAACCATTTGCTATTTCTTTCTGTTTATTTTTATTATGAGAAAGTATAAATATATATCTCCATGAATTATTCTTTATAATAAAATATATCTAATACAAATTATATTAATATGTACTATAATAAATAGAAGTTTGTCATTCGTACAACGAATATTTTATTATTTCTTATGAGTTTGAAAGTATTAAACAAATGTTAACATGATTATATTTATATTTATTTCTAGCTATTCTATTTCAAGAAATACTAGACATTTGTGTACATATATTTTACATGAGAGAAATTTGTGGCTAAATAAGTAGTTTAATTAACATACATAATTCTATTTTATTAATATAAGACAGAACAAGTATTTTTATTTATGTGTTTCATACAATTGCAATTTCACTTCATTCCTGAAATTAATTATTTACACATATATTTAACGATTTGATTAATTAATTAAATTTATCATTATTTAAGGATGCGATGGTAAGTAATGAACTATATGAAAAATAAAAATTTAAGAAACAGTGATTCATTGATGTTTACTCATTTTAATGAATTAAATTAAAGTTAAATTTTATAACATAAATAAAATAAACATATATATTAAAAAGCTTATTAAAATTATGTAAATAAAAATACATTATTGGTCAATACGTGTTTTAATAAATTATAATCGATAAAGAAATATAGGATTAACTAAACAAATTTGTCTTCTCTACAAAAACGTTATTAATAAATTGAAATATCATTTAAGCAATACAATTAATGTATGAATAATGGTAGTTGCGGATTAACTTTCTGTCCATACAAATTCACAAAATTATATGTTGCAAAAGGAAAATGTAATATCTCAGGAATCTGGAATATACAGTTACGATGACATATAATAAAATATAAATAGGAAGTTGTTACTTATAAAATGGAGTTCCAGTGGTAAGGATTGATATTTGATGGTTTGACAGTCATGCGTAAATGGCGCCTCGTACTATTACATAATACAAGTGTGAATAGATGGAAATGTGATAAAAAAAAAAATAAAAAAAAATTTTGAGAAAGCAATTATGAGAAAGTTGAAAAAACACTTAATTTCGCGCAAAAAATGATTTGTTGTGAATGAAAAATTTTATTTATCTCATAAGGATTTTTATATATTTATTATTTTTATTTCATAAAAACTATAATATCGTTTTAGTTAATTGTATGCCCAGACTCGAATTCATTTATAATTTTAATTAAATTTTTTAATAATATGAATATTGATAATAATTTATTCCTATATTTTATATTAATGAAGAAGAACAGTGATTTTAAAATAGCATGCTCATTTTATTGAATTATTTTCATTATTTTTATTGTTGTATTATTATTATTATTATTAATTAATTATTATTAACGATTAATTTTATATGCGTTTATGTTATATATTAAGTATTTATTATGTATTTCTTATATATTATTTGCTTCTTATTTTTTGATTAAATTTATTACGTTACAAAATCAGGCAGACATTTATACTATTTTATTTTCGATTTTATATAAATAAAAACATAATTTTGTACATATTTGTAAACATATTTTTGTAATAGAATTCAGCAAGTAAACACAGTTATATTATTCTTACTATACATATGATATTTTTATGAATATTTTATTATTATAGTTCGCTCGGATATTGTGTAAGATCGTAAAGTAGTTATCTGAGTTAATCGTAGTTTAAAAGCTTTGTTCGAAAAAATTAATGTTTATGAATTATTCTAGGCTTTGGTATTTTTTAATAAGATGGATAGGTCTTGGCTGAATTTATTGTAAAAGGATCCTTGAAAATTTTTTGCAGTCTTTAATAATCGTATAGTCAAATGTATTTTTCTGCATTTTTCTTATGAAAAAATCACTAAACTATTAGCTTAATTTGTTAAAGTATCATAATTATAAGACAATGTTAATTTAAAGAATTAGAACAAGATATTAATTAAAAAAATTTTATTCAGTTCTAGACAATAGTTTTTGTTGGATGTTATAAAAACTGTAAAAAATATTTTATTTTTACCTTAATTTATAGTAGGATTCCTCATAGTTTTGGGTTTATTTTGTAATTTCAGTGAGAATATAGATTTTAGTGATTGCATTTTCAACGAATATTACATAATATAATATACGTTAGATTTATTTTTCAATGAAATAAATTATTAAACGTAATGATTCAAAATGTAAAGATATGCATATAAATTATCCAAAATATAAATTTTTATAATATAAACGAACTATTTTATATTTAATGTTAATTTTCATCAGCAAGTCATTAATATTATTATTTATATGAAGTTTAAATAAAAAATACTGAACTTAAATAAAGTAGAATACATATGCGGCTAATTCAAAAGTTGTTTGTTGCTTTTTATTGTCATTCCATGCAATCTTTATTTTCCATGTATTTAGAAGTGAGAATAGTTCCTCTTCTTGTTGTAAAATGGTTGTCTATCGTTCAGTTGAAAATTCTATTCTAAGGTAAGGACAACAAATGACAATGATTTCGTTGTTCAAGGTATAGTTTACGTATCCAATAATGCGGTTAATGTATATTTTAAGGTCAGTACAAGTAGTTTTATATAATTACGTTAGTCTGTAGTACAGACAGGAATAAATAAGTGTAACATAGTTAAATTTTTTTTTTTACATAACTCAATATTTCTTCAGTACAGTTAAACTTTAAATTGTTTCAAATCGAATCGTTTATATCCAGTTCAATTTATAAGTCTTTTTTCTTAGTTCTTTCTTTACATGTGATTTTCAATTTTTTCTTTTTATACAAGTTTTTTTGAACGTAAAATGATAAAATTTTTACATATGTTTTTATTATTAAAAAATAATAATTATTGTAAATTAATTTAGGTCTATTTTTATATCGAATTCTTATATTTGTAAAAATAAATAAATTGTTTCAGACACTCACTATTAAAAATCATGATTGGCTTTCCATATATATTATAATTAACGCATAATTTTTTAGAGTTTTTTTTATGAATTCTTAAATGTCATAAAGACTGCTTATTAAAAGTTTGAGTTTACTTGCAGCAAAAGCATTTTGCAACAATATGAATATAATCATTAATTTGGTTATTCCACTGTCTTTTGACAAAATATATTTTTATTAATATTCGTTATATAAAAATTTATTTCAAATTACACGCAGTATAACTTCTATACAAAAATTTTAATATATTAATCTCTACCTGTTCCATATTTTAAGAAAGTATCGTTCAATTATATACACAAGATTAGATGACTTTATGATGTGGATGCATTTTTTACAACTAAATATAAGGAGTAATAAATAAAAATAAGTAAAAGGGAAAACTCTTATACAATATATCTTTAATTAGCTTACATCTAGACTGTGTTGTATTTTAAAATTATAAAAATTAATAATGTTAGTCATTAATCAGATTGTATGTAAGAGTATCCGATGTTAAAGAGATTTTTTATAATATTTAACGTTTCAATTTATTTGATAAATAGACTAATAAATAGGAAGTATTAAAATTTTTCTTAATAAATATCTGTTAAGTTTATGTATATTATTTGTTTTTTATTCTATTGAAAGTTAAATTTATTATTTTTTAATTGAGTATTCCAGGAATAAATTTTCTGTATTAAACTTTATCTTTACTTTATATAATTAATTTTATAATAAATAATATTCTCAGTACTCAAAAAATTAATTTTTTTTTAAAAATTTTAATCAAAAATAAAATTTAAGAATAGAATATTTTTAATTAAAACGATATATGAAAAATATCATTATTTTTATTTTATTTTATTGTTTACAAAAAAGAATTATTTTATATTATATTGAGATTTTTATATTAAATAATTGGAATTTTAAAAATAAATTTAATATATATTATTTATCAAATTTATTATATATATAAAGAAGAATAAGTACGCACGTAATTGAAGTATTTGCAAAATTAATTTGTAGATATGCTTATATATAAATGTATATTCCAAGAGATACAACAAATCTTATAAAATACTGCATAATATATTTTTGGCTCTGACCTTTTCTTTTAATCGGAGGTTATATATCGTTATAGAGTTATATATCGTTAGAGGTTATATGCACCAAATATTTTTCGCATTAGGTCTATGGTTTTTTTTGTAAAGTATAGTGATTTATGCAAAATAAAAAACGTACATTTTTAATAATATACAAATCGAATATTTAAATGCTTTGAATTTATAAGATTTGCAACAATAAAATTATTATTGCAATATTTAATTAAAGTTGAGGTATGCAGGGTTAATTTTTTTTTCTTCAGTATAATTAACTATTAATGTATGATATAAAGAATATATTGTGTAATATAATTCAAGATTGCATATTTTTCAATCTAACTTTTCGTTAATATTATATTTATTTATACTATTTAACTCAATCGTGTAGTGCTGGAGTGTAAAATAATATATTTAATGCTTACAAATAATGGCAATTCCGTATAAATAAGCTATAATGAGCCTGAAGTAATTAAATAGAAAATGAAGTTTGTAAATTCCTAATAATTTGATATAAAAACTTATTGACGTTCTTCCGCCAAACATGCTATAGTTACGACTTCTCTGACAAAATATTGCAATGTATCGAGATTATTTATGATTCTATAATTACACCTATTTAATAAGACAAAAGCCAACGTATATGTTTAAGGAAAATTCTTTATCTACACATATTAGTCATGCTTACTCAACACGTTTAGTTTAGGATTTGCACACTTCTACGTAATTATGACAAAATTTCAAATATAATTTCATCTCTTTAAATTTACAAACTTTGCAACGTTATAAGGTGCATTAGAAAATTTTCCGGTTAATCGAGGAGTACTTGGGAAAATTGCGTCACGTACACCTCGACAGTGCTTCTCTAGAAGTGAACAACCTGTCGCCAGTGGTAACATACACTACGTGTACATGTGGCGGCGAATGCGAGGCAGCCGCCCGTCTGTATTGCACGGCCGTAAGTACATTAAAAACGCGTGTGCGCGACTGGAAAAAGAGGGAAAGACAAAGAAGGGAGATGGTGAAACAGAAACCAAGGACGGTGCGATCTACCTCAAGCCGATGGAATGCGATCGTTGCCTGTTCACGTAAGAACGTTGCCCTCAAATACCCTAGCATCGCCGCCCCCTCTTCCACCCACGTACCTACCATGTTTTTTCTTGTTTTGTTTTTTACTAGTCTCTTCCATTGTTCCGATGAAGAATTGAAGTTTGGGCGCGATAAGGATGATGCGCGCGTGTCTTAATTAGCGCCGAATCTCGACCCGCAACATATTGCCAGGCCGATGTCGAATCGTGAACGGCTCTGCCGATTGAGCCTTTGTATGAGGGAGAAGAAGAATAAACGTGACTCGAGTATTGATTTCGTATTTTTGAGTTTTTTTTTTAATACGTTGTATCGAAGCTAACGTCGTCACGTGATCAACGACACAGGAATGGAATTTTTTATTCATAGTCATTCTGTAGCCAGAGACGTGAACCGGTAACTAACTCATTATTAGAAAATTGGTGTCAAAGAATACATAAAAGTTATGAATATATAAAAATTATAAGTATATATAAAATTTTTTATATAACTATGCACTTATTTATTATATATTATATATGTCTTTATTATGTCTTTATTATATATTATTGGCTGTCTTTTTAATATTTATTTACATTATTCATAATATTCCTAATTAATAGTGAATTTCTTTAAATATTGTATTTTAATTTTATTAAAAATTAGATTTAGCTTATTAAGGAGATTTAATAATTCTCTAACGGTTTTCAGGCTTTAAGGTTTTAGTAAACGAAATATTGAAAAGCACAAAAGCTTCTATCGCTGTTAAAATGAAATCCTTTGACTTTAAAAATTATCAATATTATTTTAACCTAAATATGAGTTTATAATCTCAAATGAATACTGCATTATAATGAACGAATTTTTTAAAAATAAGCCTGAATTAAACTTTGTAAGAAAATTTTGATAAAAAATAAAAGATGCAGAGTGCATATTTCAATCAGTCAAATAAAAAATATCCATATTTTGTATTAAAATAGTTATATAATTTAGCTGATATATTTATATAGAATATAAGCTATTAGATATATAGAATATAAGATATATAGATATAAGCTAAGCTTGTAAAAATACAAGTAATTTCTTTGTGTTAATTTTTTTTTTAAACGTATTTATAAACCTTGATCAAGATGTTCTAAAGTACTAATAAAAATTCAGTATTTTTATACGCAAATTCAATATTTACGTTTTTAATTTTACAAAAATTAATTCAATGCTTTATCTATTTATTTTATATTCTTCGAGAACAATGCAAAAAATATCCATTAATGGTATTAACATATTTATTACTTGTAATGCTTTTATTATTATCTATTTGATTTTTTCGAAATAACCGAGCGCAACGTATTTACAAATAATTAACTCAAGAAAACTATAAGAGATAATCGAGAGGACAACTATAGTTCTTTGGTAAAGCGTTAAGCGGCAACTGCATGCTACACACGCGGACACCCACCCACACCCATTCAGACGTGCATGTGCGCGCGCGCATATCTAACAAACATGCAAACAGACGTGCATATACATACTGTCGCGGATGCACATGCGTACACAGGGTCAAGTGCCCGTGTGCACACAGCAGACAGGCAGACAGACGAGAAATACACTGGTATACGCGCACGTATGAACTCCACTTAACGTTTCGCCTGGGAATGACCCTAGCGTTAGCGGCAGCGGTTCTTGTTCTCTCGCTGCAGAATGAGTATCACACGAGTATTGTATACAATATACACCCCGTTTGCTTCCCTTTCCTTTCTCTCCAATTCGATCGGTGCATTTGTCCCTCGCGATCGATAAGAGCCCTCCGGCAATTACTCTTTCATTTCATGCTAAGTCCGTCCTCGTAACCCTCTCCCCTACGCTTATTCTCCCAACCCATCGTAGCAATATCGCACTTTATATCCCGAACGTGGTCGTTCACTCGTAATCGTGGTTTAGGTGCGCGAGCAGTCGAAGTAACGGGTTCTTTGTAGTTGCACGTTTCCTTGAACCGTCGAACCTAATGCTTTCGCTGAAAAGCAGTTACCGTCGTTGCTGCTGTTGTAGCGAATGCACTTTTGTCTTAGGTATGCACGCGAACGGATATCCTGTCATTTTTCAAAATTCATGTCATGATTTGGGTGGTTGAAGAAAGCAAACATATTTCTTATTGCTTTTCTATGATACCGTAGTTGAGTTTTTGCTTGCTAAGTATATCGGTTAATTCCTTCTTTTTTCTAACCAATCCAATAATAAAGAAGTCATTTTAGAACATTAATTATAAATATAAATATATTATAATAAACATTGATTTTAAATCTAAATCTAACCTTTACTTTGATATTCTATAAATTTGCTTTGCAATTGCCGACGTTTTAAAGAATTGCTATTATGATCAAGTAATTGCTTAGGAAGATAAAAATATCGTTATTTTGCTTGTTATAATAATGTGAGTATTATAATTATATAATACATATTGCGATTATGAAATATATATATAAAAAATTAATAAAGTAGAAAATTAGATAGAAAAGATGCCCGAGCATTATGATGATAACGTTATCTCTCCCATAAAAAATAAATGCATTGTTTCGATTTTTTAAATCAACTGCAAATTATTTTAGCCGAGCAAAATTAATTTCTTATTATACATAAATATATGAGTATATTATTAAAAGTATTAAAATGTTACTTTTAATTTTTACACACGGCAAAATTTTATCAATTTTATATTAATTTATTTTATGTTGATATACGCGAAATACTTTTAATAAATAAAACTAGACTGTGAGGTATCTATTATTCAATATTATTCTATTATTTTAAATACAATTATGTATGTAATAATTTGTTTAATAGTATAAATGTATATTCCGTTATTGATATATTTTTATCATTTTGAATGTTTACTTTATTTTTAATGTTATTATTTTTACTTTTCTGTCCAATATAAATATTTTTATGGATATTCCAAATAACTATATTATAAAGAGTACATACAAATTCATTAAATAGGCATTGTTAACTGTAGATGTGAAATTAAAATAGAAAAATTCGAAGAAACCATTACATCATAAACAAAAACTGATCTTCCAGGATGAATGGACAATGTTTAGTTTTGTTTTAGCAACGCGCTTCATTACTCAACCACATGGCATTGCGAAAACTGGAGTGCACCTTACCATTGATCAATTATATTTATGAGCGCAGCAAGTAGGAAAGCTTTACAGAATGATATTTTCATCGTAAGTTGTCGCAACATCAATCGAACGATACGTATTGCGACTTACAAACACGTGGCACCAACCAAGTTATTGAGTTCCACTATCATAATTAATTCACGGCGTTGGTAGTAGCCCCAAGCGGCACGTACATACATTTTCTTTTCCACTAGAAAGTCGTTCATTTTTATTTCTTAAATTATTTTGAACAATAAATTGCTTATATTCGGAATTTTATTATAGATAGACAATTTACTAGTGTAATATGAAAACGTATTATTTAATATATTAATTTTGATTAATATTGTAAACAGATTATTATTTATTGTCCAATTTGCTTTAAGTTTGCTTTAAAAATAATTTTAAAACTCTAGATATGCTGATGTCTTTTTGAGATCTATAAAATCGTAGGAATTCTATTCTCCTTATTTAAATTACAGAATACGATTTTAACTTAAAAGCAACAAATGCACAAACTAATTCTAATTAAAAGCATATATATATATTTCTCGTTCGTTTATATTTGATTGCATCTTGGAAAACATTTTTTGTGCTTTGTAAGCATTCATAGATATAATGTATAAAGAATTTTTAAATATTAAAAAGTAATACAATAGAAGCTAATAGATTAATTTATTTTACAAGTTCTATTACATAAATTGCATTACATACAAGTGTTTGTTTGTTATATATCAGTCCACTCTTGTAAACATATATGTGCATCATTAATTATATTTGAATAAATTGTAAAGCTTTACAATGTCGAAATTTTATATGTAATTTATAATCATAGATTATAAGATGTCTTTGTTCTTCCAATAAGTATGGATGTTTAATTTTTATAATAAAATGATTGTTAATAAATTCCTCTTTAAAAAAGTAGTATTTATTTGTTTATAAAAAGGTTTCTTATAGTTAAATTCTTTTGGTATTTGTAATACAATTATTTTTACAATACATAATCAATAATAGTGATTGAATTATTTAAGAATAGAAAAAAGAAAGTAAGTTCTCTTATAGTCTAAAATTCTTTAATCGATGAATATATATTTAAGAAAGTATTTTTTAATTTATTCATATAAGAACAAATAAAAATTATAAGGTCAATTTTTTACTTTTGTACGTCATTGATTCATGTAATATGTTATTTAATATTAACACAGTTTATTATAATGGAGTTCAGCTCTATTCAATTAGTACTACCGAATTAAATATTTAGAACACTGTATACTTTTCAGACAGATTAATTCTATTCTGAGTGTAAAAGCACTGGTGTAATAAAATGTTGTTATTTTTTATTTTGTTAAAATATTTTTATATTATTTTACAATAACAAATTATGTTCTTTAGCGAAATAGAATAAATGAAACTTGTGCTTTAACAAAAAGTTAAAATTAGTAATTAAATTATGTATTCGGTTTATTTTTGATAACTATTCTATTTGTTTATAAAAAATTTAACAAGATATTATGGATTTGAATATATTGATGATAAGAGTTATATTGCATAAATTTTATTTTTATATACAATTTTGAACATTTTGTATTAACATAAAAGTGAATATGTAATAATCATATTTTACATACTTCTGTAAATTGTATTTAAATAAAACGTATTAATTTTTTATTGTTAAATACATTAAAATTCTTAATAAAAAAGAATTTCTGTATTATAAAAAAATATAAAATATTTGTTTTGCATAGTTAAAAGTATCAGTCTTATATTTATTAAATTAAACAAGGAAATAGGTATAAAATATTCTCAATAACTATTTTATTTAATGTAACCACAAAATTATACAGAATAATATAATGGATGAATTTTATAAGCATCTTTTTTTATGGTAACTGCGAGTTATGTTTATTGACCGAACATTCTATAGACTATTTTAAAATTTACCATACAATATATCAGATTTTCTTTAAATATTAATGTATTGATTAAAAATGAAAATATACTTAAGAAAATACTATATATTCCAATTATTCAATCGTTTTATGATATTTTATATTATAATTTTAAGATGAAATCTATTTTGTATCGATCTTATTATAATATCATAAGTTTAAATATTGATTTTTAATAAAAAATAAATATATAGTTGTAAATTTGCCAAGATATATGTATAAAAAAGTGCATTTGTTTATTCTAAGGATCGTTTTTTATAATACTATATTCTTGCTTTGTTTTATATACATTGTTTAAATTAAATTTTTAATAATGGAGAGAATAATTTTTTTTCAAGTATTGAATAATTTGTTTCTTTTAACGCTAAAAAATATGCTTATATACGAATGCATACTAATATATTTTATTAAGTGTTAAATAAATTATCAAAATATAACTAATGGCGTTCTATTCCATTTGGCATTACAGACATCTCTCAGTATCGCTACGATGTTCAGTCATCGGATGGACTCTTGCACCTCGAGCAGGATCTTGAGTTCCAATTGCACTTGAGTCCGGGTGACTTCTTGAGTCTTGACAGGAGACGGCGGTTTGCAATCGAGCCGGGCATCGTTGATCCGATTTCGAGTCATGAGCAAACTCCAGAGCCAAGTAGCGTCCAGGAGGTACTGCAAACGCAGCAGCCGGACAATATTACCAAGTCTGATTTAAGTCTCAACGTCTCGTACTCGACGGCCGATCAGAAAGCGATAACGACTTTGGCGACCCCTGTAGTCTCGAGCACAACATCCCCACCCTATACGACGAAAACGTCTACTGGGTTGGATGCTGGTGCATCCAGTGGACCTACGGCCAAGGGAGTCATTGTCTCGACGCCGATTGTGCCCTCGACAGATAAGAGCAACGCCACGAAGCCCACCAGCACCAACGTCACCAACACAACCAAAACTACTCAGAGTAGTGATGAAAAGCTCGAGAAGCCGGTATACTATGCTATTACATATTCCCACACTATTTTACATTCCACAATTCTGTAAAAATTAACTTGTATATATATATATAAAAAAAAAAAAAAAAAAAAAATTGTAATATGCTGAGAGTCGATTTGAAATTTAATAAAGTACATTCAAATTATGAAATTAATAACTGACTTTTAAAAACTGTTTGCTTAATCAAGATTAATTTTAACGATTAAATGTTAGCATTAGTCAAACGTTTTCTTACGATGCTTTAACTAGTTTAAAATCGTATATGCGTAAAAATCTCCAAATAAACGTTATGTTTGATTATAGTAGAGCCATAAAATGAATTAGTGACGTTATGTAATAAATATATCTATCACGCTTTAGAAGATAAAAGTCTGGGCAAATCAGACATTGTGGTCGAATGTAACGGATTCGAAAAACATGGAACCGAGTGAAACGGATGTTGACGACTTCACAATCGATAAATACACAGCTGAAGTGACGAACAAGACTCTTCACGACAATAACATTACCAAATCGGAGACCGATACGCATCAATATTACAACAGTACTTTCAGCGTTGACGAATCGATTGGCAAGAGGTACTGGGTCAATCTTAAAAATCATCCAGATCTCCAGATCAATACTTTGTTGAGCAAAAGTCACCGCAGAGCAGCTGTAAGTTGGAATACGATATTTATTTTTATAATAAATCGTACCTATCCTATTGTTTTATCATGCCCTATTACAAATAATGATATTTAAAAATACTATGCAATATTTATTTATAAGCATTACGATGTAATCTATATTATACTGCGTTTCCTGACTAACTGCTCTTACAGTGAAATGCTATTTATTTTAATGTAAACTAGATTACAAAAGCTATCGGAGGTTCTTCCTTTGGTATATAAGCATTATTCAATAATCGTCAATTTCTGTCTTAATAATCGTTAAAATTTTTAAGTAAAAGGACTTATCAATAAAGGACGTGGATTTGGTAAAGCCGTAATTTGCGTGAATCTTGGATATCAATCGATCTACATGCGCCTTAATACCGCTGCATGAAGCACTATTACATAGCTGACGCATTTTTGCTCTTTTTTTTTCCTCAGACCATAAAGCTGAAGTTCGACTTCCCGTTCTATGGGCACAAGGTTCGCAACATCACAATCGCCACGGGCGGCTTCCTCTACACAGGCGAATACGTGCACAGTTGGTTGGCTGCCACTCAGTACATCGCACCGCTCATGGCCAATTTCGATACGACCCTATCATCCAAGAGTTTTGTCAAATATGCTGACAACGGTAAGTCGTGTATCGCAGCTATGCGGTCGACGTGTCACTCTCAAAATATTTTCTGTGCTACGCTTCCTTGACGTCGTCTACACTTTTGTGCCTGTCAAATACAATATCCTTATTCATTCGTTCATTTTTATTTACTGCTCAATGTAATAGCGCGATAAATCGGATCATCGATTAATTGCCCGTACGCTAATACAACAGATCTGTTTTACAAGAGTAAGCCATTATAATTAATATATCAATTCTTTAGAAATTCGTTGCTTTCGATCGAAGTCATAGTTTCTAGAATTTTAGAATTTTTCGAACAGTTCATAATGATATTTTTTATCTGTTAACTTTTTTTCTCTTAACTCTTATCTTTTAACTCTTTATAGTTAATTACTCACTCAAAATTACCACTAATGATTAATAATTAGTAAATCTGCATTTGAAGATTTGAGGAAAAGGATTAATGTAATCTATCTGTTTATCGAACATTTTTAAGAAGAAAAACATTTCAAATCTAGCGTCGTTTCCCATTTAATGATCAGCATTGAATAATATTTCATTCCAATATTCATCGAAGAACAATATCATATGACTTTAAGAGGATGCAATTTAAAAGACTTTCTACTCTTAAAACAGTAAATGTATCATAAAAATAAAATGTTAAAAGCATAATATGCTAACCCGTAATGCAAGATCGTGCAACAATAATTAAGCACTGGAGTGTAAGGCATAATCTTCTTGTGCAATAAAATAAAAAATGTATAATTGTGTGAATTATAGGAACGGCTTTTACCGTTGAATGGGAAAATGTCCATTTGCAAGATAAGCCCGAGGCCGGTGCGTTTACTTTCCAAGTGACGCTTCTGCAGAATGGTGATATCATTTTCGTATACTCGGTGATCCCGGTACTCGTTGAGAATATCCAAGATAAGGAGCACCCAGTAAAAATTGGATTGAGCGATGCCTACATGATGGACAGAACAGTATTCTGTGAGTATTAATTCTCTGCTACACTCATACGATAACTCGAATATTTATTTCAAATTATACTTAGAAATGCAAATGATAAATCTACTTCATGAAAAATAATCAAACGTAATAAATTACTTTGCTTCTAACATAAATATAATATGCGAATTATTTATAACAATTAAGTTGTTTTTACGTAACTAATATATACGTTCTATTACTACATCTAATATTTAAATAAAGTTTTAACTGCAGGTTATAAACATAATTATATATGAATAAAAATTTTTTTTATTTATAAATTTTTTATATATTAATTATATACGCTGTACATTATCGAGTGCTAAAAAATTTACTATTATGGTCATTAAATATACACATTAATTATTTATAAATTCATATATTTAAGTATTAAATGATTCGTTATAATTCGCATTATACTTCATTAGCATCCCGAAGAAATTTATTACTTAAACATTAAATCCATATTTATTTTATGATCAGTATCACGCACATATATGCCCGGACTTAATTATAATATTAAATATATCCAAAATATATTTTAAAATACATGTATAATTATTTTGAAAAATGAAGGTATGTGATTTAAGTTCTGATTTAAAATAATCTAAATAAATATCTCGCTCCTCTCATTTACATTAAAGTAAATATAGAATCATTGTTATGTAGCGAATATATACTCAATTAAATAAGTTTGGTGTATTTTATAAGGAAAACTTGATGACTATAAGATAATAATAATATTCCGTTAATATATAAACTTTAGTACTTAATACGTTTTTGCAATGTATTTAAAAATAAATTTAGAATTATAATATTATAGTTAATTGATATGAATATATTATTACGCAACTTTTGTTGAATAAGACCTGCTTATTAAAACATACCTTATACATGGCATAAATGACATATGATTATCGTCGATCTATTACGATTGATTTCTGGTAAGAAGCATCAGTATTTAAATTTTTATGTAAACAATATGGCATTATTTTTCAAGTTTACTGATTTTTAATAGTTAACACTTCATAATTCACTTTAAAATATCTGATAATTCTTTGAATAGGTATAATTTTTGTAGTATTGCTCCGAATTATCGTATTTTCTACATATTTGTGACTGCGCGGGTATATTCTGTAAAAATATTAACGAAAAAGGCAAATTATGTAATATTAAAAGATTTTTAGGAAAAGATCAGGAAAAGATTAGGAAAAGAAAAGAAGAAGATAATTTTGTTATTCGTACATAAAAATTAAACCTAAATTGAATGTTGGAACAGTTTTTATTTTTCCCGATCGAATAAACGCAGTCTGATAATAAAGTAGGAAACTTTCTGATCGGTGTAAGTAAATGGTCTTTAAATCGTTAGTTTTCTGACTATCAGAATCAGAATCTGACGGATCACAGCTACTCCACGTAACCTAAAACACCTGTTTGTTTGCATTTCGTTGTATGCATTTGGCATCTCGCCAACATCTATATGCAATAGGCGCGCTCGCCTGCGGCCGTCGTAAGTCTCCACTCATTGTTTTTCTTCTTTATTTTAACTTCCTTTATTTATCTTCTCGTTAACGGCGCGCCTACGGACGATGATCTTTCTCTCTGTTTTACTCTGTCTCTTTATTCGCGCGCAATTCCACGAAAGCTCGTGCGTGTGTTCGTTCCCGGTGATTCGTCAGTCGTTAGACGAGCGATTCGCGCTTTTGACGACCTCTTTTTCACTTATTCTTTTCATAGCGATTAATCAGTGCACAAGAGCACACATTTAAAAATATTAACATGCTATGTTTGTTCCCGGATGGGCTGTATGTAAATTTTATTAGTAATGAATTTGTTAGTGGTTTACAATGAACTGTTAGCTTATATTATGAACAACTATTATATATATATATATATATATATATATATATAATATTAAATGAGCCTATTTCATGAATCTGGCATCAGATACGATATATTTAATTATTTTCATTCTTTTTTTCTTTTTTCTTTTTTTTTTTTATAAAAGAATAAAATTTATTTCTTTTACTCGTATTCTAATAATTTAGTTTTATATACTTATTTACTATAGTATCTTAAGTCTGTTTATATAACGTTATATTAACGAGCAGATTAGATTTTCCATATTATAGAAAAAGAAATTATCGAGTCATTCTTTTTTTTATTCATTCTTTTTTTTTGTAAGTCTCTGTATTGAAATATTGTAGTATAGTTTAATAATGTATTTAACAATCAATAACTTTAATCATAATACGTTTTATTAAAAAATTATACAGTAAATAATACAAAATAATAATAAATAAGTATAATAATATATAAGTATATAAATATTAAATAATAAATAGAAATTTGTAATTTACAATTTTAATTAAATTATTATAAACATAAACTGTAAAGAGAAATGTTTGGACTAGTTTTTTTAATGCCATTAAAATAAGATTTTTATTAAAGCTTATATTAAAGTACATTAAGGATAGCATTAATTTAATCTAATGTACAAAGAAATATTCGTTCTATTTCATTCAATAATTTTGATATAAGTTAAGTGGTTGATTTATAGTTGTGCAATTAATTTAAAGCAGATTACGTTTGCTTCGGCGTAAATTGCTTAAGCTGTTGATGAGAGAGTCGAATATTCATTGAATGCAGTATTTAATATAGACATTAGATTATACTAATTTAAATAAAATGTGAAATACACATTGCCAATTAATACTACACACTCGAGCACCTTGGCATATTATGATCGTCGCCTCAATTTAACCGATCCTGCATTTTAATGCAAACAGCTATATATTCAAGAAACAAATAAGCCTACCCAATGAAGTTGGTCATTAAAAAATTAATTATCATCCGCAGTCGCCCGACGTAAGACGATCTACGAGTACCATCGTGTCAGCTTCAATCGCCAGGATATCAAGAACTGGACAGCTATTTACCTAAATGCATTGCCGACCTGCCTCCAAGCGGATAACTGCAACGACTGTCTAACTAAAATAAAGGATTTTGAATGCAAGTGGTGTCCGGAGCTCCAAAAGTGCAGCACCGGTACTTTCCGCTTCCGGCAAGAATGGCTACATAAGGGATGCGATATTCGATATATAAAGGAAGAGGGCAAATGCCCGGCCCGTTCAACCATTTATCACGAGCACGTGGACGCTAGGGCCGAGGATCAGCGCACAGGCGATATGCCGGAATTCAGCAG
>NW_011948419.1:5343538-5398358 GCF_000503995.2 Ceratosolen solmsi marchali | reverse complement strand
TCGCCGGGCCTGCCAGCAGTTCCTTAGAGCATGGTTAGTGAAAATTTTGTTATTTTTATTAAAATTCAAATCAACGAAATGAAGGAAACAAAACGAATAGACTCGAGAGAAATGCATTTGATTTTTTGCAATTGAATCGTACGTTTCGGTAGTTACAACTTCTTATACATTATCCTAAATTTCGAGTTTTATCAAATTCACCGCGAAACAGTTTTTTTTTATATTTTGATAGGTGAGTTAAAGCAATAAATTATTGTTTAAAACTTTCATAATCAAATTTTTATGAAAATATTTTATTAGAAAAATAACATAATTTTTACCGTTACAACAATTTATAATTTTTTTAAATTTAATATTCGAACACATTATATTGGAATTACAAAAATATATATCACCGAAGTATTATTCTAATAAGATACATTTATCATATAACACTATATTTGTGCAGTAGATACTTATAGATATTAAGAATAATTTTTAAGCAAATGTAATATATTTTTTTTATTTTCAGATCACGATAATATCAATATGGGTGTTTCCGGAATCATTGGAATTCTCTTTGTAGTTTCTCTTATTGCGGGAATAGGTGCATGGGCTGCTTACGCATATCGCAATCCGCATAGTGCATCTGGACAAATGCTTATACGGGTAAGAATCATTTACCATTTTATTCTTATTTTTAACGAATGCTTTAAAATAAAAATACACAATTTACTATGAAAATAGTAATGAAACGAAGTTCAAAATTAGACATTTTATTACATAGAATTATTTGTAACATCATTTAAAAAGCAATTTTACTTTTACTCTAAGAAAAATACTCTTTCCGTAAAATATGTTTAGTACACTATTATACATACATGCATACATACATGTATATATATATGCACATTCTGTCCAATACAGGAAAGTTACATATTTTTATATTATGTATTATAATAATTATACATCATTTTTTTGAACATTATACATTGTTGTTATTAAAGATTTTACAGAATGAAAAATCTAAACATGCTATAATAATTAAAAGTTTTATTTAATTATCAAACAATTTTTCTTTTACATTCGTTTTATTGCGTCGTAAAAATTATGCTCACTCAATAATTGAGTTTTAACTATATTTCCTAGTTTATAATTTGTAAAAGTCTCCGTAAACATAAGCGGAATAATCAATTATTTTAACATTTAATTTTAATTATAGTATCGACCAAGCCAGTGGAGCTGGCGGCGAGGCGAAGCGCGATACACGGCTGCGACGATCCACATGTGATGTGACGCACAGTTAAACAGCACACCAGCATCCGAAGCAACATCCAGTTGTACATTGCTTCCATCGTGTCCATGTCTGCTGCGAATATTCTATACCGTCCAGCGTGTTTCGGTCCTCGGCATTAAAATTTCAATATAGCTTTATAATCCAGAAAGTTTCTGGTTATAGGTACCTCCTCAGGCAACAGATGGCATAGCGAGCCTTAGTTAACATTGTTGCTATATTGGCGTTTTCACTTTTGAGCATATTATTTGTAGTGTTACGCAGCACTTATGAGTATGCGCTTCGGAAACACGCATTTAATCCCTGAAACTGCTGTATGTAATATTACTTGCGATTGTTAAAAGTGCTGCATCAGAGACTGCAAAGTTCATGTCATTAACTTATTGCCACGATAGAGATGTACTGGGAGTCCTGACTCAATATTACAAGATCATTCGGATATCAACCGATCTCATCAGGTTCCACATGCAACCCAACTTAATAACATTTGTTTGAGCATGAATTATGTTTGCAATTAGTGTGACATTGAAAGAATGTAAATATGCAGCATGCTGTATTCAGCACTTAATGGTCAAAATGGGAATCAATTGTTAGAATTGGATCGATAACAATTTTACATTCTAGTGAAAATGTGGAAAAATCAGCTGCAACAATCAAGTTTTGTTCGGACCAAATGCTTGACGTCGTTCTTTCGTTCACGTGATATTGAAGGACAAAAAATGTACGATAAACGAGGAGCAGCAAACATACAATCGCCGATGACAAATGCGATTTTTTAAATGGACTCGGCTCGACTCGCTGGTACACATAACACGCGTATTAATAGATGAATTGGCATGTAATCGATGTATGCCACATGTTTTATTATACACATAAAATGCGATGAAGAATGCGATGATTCGTCGATGAATCGGCTCTTTAAATGATTGTTTCAATATTTTTTATACGAGCGACTATCACAATGAAATAAATATATTGACTTATAAATCATAAAAGTCTTAAACGTAAAACATTTATCAATTTAATTGTAAAATTTCAATTATTAATTTAATATTTAAAATTTATGATCGTGTATTTAAAATTATAACGTTTTTCAAAATATAACAGTAACTTAAATTTTCTATTATTTTTAAGCTACACTACAAATCAATAAAACGAAGTGAAAAATTTTGTTTCAATTTTCAAAAAGTTAATATAATGCACTCAATTAATTCTGAATTTTGAGTATTGTTGCAAATATCATAAATCGTAATTAATGTTTTGTTTAAACAAAACGCTTAATTGTTACTATAAATTTTTATACGAAATTTACATAATCGAATTTCTTTTAAATCATATACTGGAATTTCTCTATAAATTTACGGGTTATGATATATTAAAATATTATTTATCAAGGATGTATAGAACACTAAGTGCTCTATTAATCATTTGATGTAACTCGGTAAATTGAAATATGTTTCTAATTGGATCAAGTTTTTAAAACGATGTTATTGTCGGCTATTAAACCAGAAGGTAGAGAGAAATATGTGATTTTTTTATTAAAGTAAATTACTTTACATTAATTGTTGCTAATTTCTAAATATTTTATGTAACTAAAGTACTTTATATTAAAAACTTTATTTTAGTAAAAGTTTAGAGAAATGTTTCTTTTTTCTTGATTTTTTGAATTACCTAGTCGTTTTGTATTTCATAGTTATACGAGATTAAAGGTAATACGATTTTAAAATTGTAAAATAATGTATTATAACAAAAATAATTTTTTATAATGATATAAAGTTATTTTACTTTATAATATTGAGTAAAATTTAATCTCTTAAGAAACTGATTCATCGACAAAACTCGTAGTGCCTTTTTCAACATAGTCAAATGTTGCCTTATATGGAAACGCAATTGATTAAGTGCTGTCTTGGATATACACAATGTGATGTTAGCAGCATGTCGCATATTTTGTTATTATTTAAGAATTCGTTTTTTATCGTTAAAGAAATTGATGTAATTGTTTTATAACTTATAATCTTCGAAACGAATATTTTAACAATTATATATTCTTTAAAACTATGGCTCGAACACGGTATTTTTCGCTCATGCTCGATGTGTCATCGATAAAACACTTTTATGTTTTTCTGCATACTGATATATAATCTTTGATGAATTGTGTCTTGCTAAATTAAAGGCTATTTTAATTGTATATCGCATTATATGACAAATCTGGCAATATTAACAAAACAAGTTATAATTTGTATTACCAGATAGCAACCTGTCTGTTTCATATTTCATTAGCTTAATTTTAGAAATTTTTGAAATAGTAGTACCATGTTCATATTATGCTATTGCAGATATATAGTTGGTAAATATACTTTTTGTGAACATTCAAGTTTCAGATAAAATCTACCATTTTCTAGCAAGTCAATTAATTTAACATTTAATGTCACACATTTTTTTTACATATTTTATTAACGATATTAAATTAATAACTAAATTTTTAGTCTTATTTTTGTTCATAAATATTACAGTTGGTAGTTTATTTAAATATTATGTTATTATCTTTTAATTTTTTTTAATGATTTTTTTTATTAAACTTGATAGCATGATAGAATATTTTTGTATCCAAATCGAAAGACCAATTTCTAATATCAGATATTAAAACTTCGATCAAACATGGCATTAGAAGAGAAAAGCCTTTGTTATATAGGCTGTATTAATAAAAAAGTGAAATGAACAGATTTCATATTACCTAATATTTATTATTTTCTGATATTTCAACAGTTCATTTCTTTTAAAATGTTAATTTATATTGATGACATCAGTCTCTATGATCCATTTTAATGGAAATTAAGGGCGCTTGTATAAAGTTCAATTAGGCCAACTTTTAGTCGATAAAAAGATTGTATCGTACAGATTAATCTGTAAATCAAGTACCGAATGTATTATTTATTAAATGAGAATGATGACAGTTCCACAATTACATATATTTTATATTTTAATTTTATTAGATTAAATATTATTTTTCCTTATACTTTGTTAGCAAAAAAAAAAAAAAAAAAAAAAAAGATGAAAACAAATACATCTCATTTATCTAGTGTTATCAATGGCTCATTTGAATGAATTTCGTAACTATACACATATTCATCAATATATATGTATATGTATCAATATCAATATATATATTATATATCAATATAATGCATATATATATATATGTATATATCAAATCTTATTCTTAATAAGATTTTATAGGCTACGATGTATGTATTGCATAAAGCTTTATAGGTTTTTGTTTTCAATCTTTTGATTATTCAGACGCAACACTGTCTGTAAATATCCAAGCGTGCTATTATAATATTTGCCGTTGAGCCTTAGTTTTGCCTTTTATAACCAACTAAATAGGTAAAGATATATAATACAAATGAATATATAGATATATTTTATAAAGAAGCTTTTATTGATCCCAAGGAGTTTTGGTGTAAAACAAAAAATGTATCTGTCGAGCATTATTTTATCTTAATTGTATATAGTAGTATTTTATAAACAATTATTAATTTTTATCTAATTTTTAAGTCAATATACAGTCAGAGGTGTCTATTATCGATTTTGATCTATGTACACGATAAAAATATATTTGATATTCCGAGTTTATACAATATTATACGTAAGAACACAAATCTGATTTAAACTATCCTCAAAGGCATTAACTGATATAAAAATAAAGAAGACAATAAAGTTCATACAGGAATTTTTTTAGCTGTTAATATAAATTTATACTTTTAAATATTAAAAGTTTGGCAATTTTATATGTACTTGGGAAAAATTACTTATTATTTCCCATGATCTTAGTCAATTGTGGCAATAAACTATTGATGAAAGATTATCATGCATAATCAATTAATATATAAAAATTTAAGGCTTTTAAAAAATTCATACGTATAAGTATATCAAATAAAAAATTCCCTGCATTTATTATCAAGGCATAAAAGAATAAAATTATATTGATCGTAAATAAGGTTTTATGAAATATTTGTGTGTACGTCTTATTAGTTCATAGTTTGTGATAATAAATATTTTAATTAATAACGACCAAAGTTTACTTTATTTCTTATCATTTTTAATATAAGTCTGTGTAATTATTAAATTATGATTAATTTTTCATTTAAAGAAATCATATAAAAATTTTTTTTACTAAAATCACTTATATCAGTGGGCGTTATTTGATTTAACTGCTTAATTAACATTTGAAAAAGATTTATGAAGGATCAAGGTAAAATAAAATGAAATTCATATTTTGTTGAGTTTATTAAAAACTTATATATATAATTTGTTATTCCGTATGATTGAAAAGTTGTGTATTAAATAAAAGACTAGTAGAAAAAAACTTTAATTTATAATATTTTATTTTGCGCTTGTGGATATACAAAGATATATGATAAATACTTAACAATATTTTGATAGAAATTTATAGTATTAAGAATTTGAATTAAATTATGGTGATAGTTATTTTTTCTTTTATGATTATATATTAGTCAAACAAGGACTTTAAATGCTAAATAAAAAGTCCTAAATATAACGTTTTAAATATAACGTGATATATAAAACGCTTTGTTTATTTTTATGTTTAATGCAATTGTTATAACTTTTAATAAAAATTATTATATATTAATTTACAGTTTTGTCAAATTGAAAATGTAAGAATTGAAACTTTCTATAATTCGAAAAAAACATTCATTGATAGTATATAAACGGCAAAAAAATTTATATCGAATAATTGATTGGTACTACTTATTGTAAATTTCATTTATTGTATTTACAGTGAAAAAAATAGTATAAGTCTGATTGTCTTCTTTAAATTTAAAACCCTCTGAATAAAAGAAATATCTATCAGAAAGATGATGATCTTAAAATTGAGATTGAAATAATAGTAATATTGAAGACTTTGGTAAAAGTAATTAATAGATTCAAGGTATAAATTGAGAGGATACTAACAAATAATTAAATAATTAATTAATTATAGCTTTTAATATTTGTGTAATTAATATTGTTTTAAATATAATTATCCATATAAGTAGAAGCCATCATTGCTGTATATTATCATTATAGTTATCATCATAATAGTTATCATTATAATATCATTGTAGTTATATAGTGTTTTTAATAGTTTGAAAAATATAAGATTTGATTTAGATTAAATTCGTAATTTGCTTCACAAAAAAATGTTTGATATGTAGGCCGTATAATATCTTGTGTAATATAGATTATGAATAATAACATCGTAGTTTATTACTAAATAAAGCGTATAAATGAATAAATATATGTATATAACATAGTCTGAATAAAATTCATTTTTAAGAGATAACTTTAAAAGAGCTAAGAAAGGGAACTAATAACGGGCATACATAAAACGTGTAAGAAAAAACATTGTGCTGATTATAAGTTGCTAGATCTGTTTTTTTAATTATTTAAGTACAAACATTTTGTATAACTATAATGTTTAATATAATGAACATATACAATATTAAAAATCATTGAATTTAATAGTCCTCATCTCTTATAAATTTACCTTGTAATGACAATGATTAACACAATACAATATTAATGACAATATTCAATTAAATACAGTTTCTTATGGTATCAATTTTTCTTATTGTTTCTAATATATTTACCTTAATTGAGTAAAATTTTAAAATGTAAATTTGCAAATTTGAGTATATTCTACATTAGGTTTAAATATAGAAGTAAAAGACAAAAATTTTAGATAATTTTAGAATTATAATGTAAAAATAATATTTTTTTTAATAAGATAAATATTATTACAATTTTCAGATATTAACAAATTTAAGGATAACAGATAATTTTTTAATTTTGGGTAGTAAACGAACTTATTTTACAGACATTTTGATAATAACAATATCTATAATTTTTAAATTTGTTTCAAATAAAAATTAATTATAATTTTTTAGAATAGTTTTTAAATTAAAGTAAATCGAATGGTGAGTTAAACATATAATTTGTATTTTTGGTTTATAATTTGAGTCTTCAAATTAACTAAACAAAACATTAAATCGATATTCGGTAAAACAGAATAAATAGAACATTAAAATAGTGAATTAATGTTATTAGAAATACTGCGAAGACCTACCAAATAAATAATATTTATTTATTTAATTTTGATTGACTTTACAGAAGGAGTCTATACTCATTATTATATAGTTATTGATAGGTCCTCTTACCTCTTTTATTCGCAATTATAAGAGGAAGATGTAATCATTAGAGCTTAATAAACGAAGGCAGCGCCGTAAGTGTTGAAAATATGAAACATATCCTTAGATGTGTGGTTATTAGTGATAAAGTCCATATCGTACTAATGAATAAGTTTAGTTGACATTATTCTTAACCTTGTACAATCATTTCCATACTCTATACTTATCTTAATTCGATTTTATATTAGATTTCAACTGTAACTCATATTTATTAATATTTTTAGATCTAATGTAATAATGATTTAGATGCACAATTGGTCAGTTAACAAAAAGAACTTTAAGACTTTAAAATGGCAACTGTTATAAAAGCATTTAAAGGTTTAAATACCGTAAATACTGTAATAAAGTCTTTAGCAAATCTGTCGTTAAACAAAAGCATTTCTTCGTCACATTTTATTCCACAAAAAATGTAAATATCAATCTAAAAGATGATTATATTTGTTCGTTGTAAATATAATAAAAAATGAAAAATGAATTATGGATTATTTTTAGTTTTAAATGCATAAGTATACATATTATGAAAAATATACTTATGAAAATATTATAGAATACAAAGATTATGATTTTATAATAAATGTAAAAGATGAAATGGTTTAAATGTTAATCAAAAATTTATATATCTTTAATGTTTCTTACTATACATGTATCAAACTGAGAGTTTGATAATATGATAATAAAAGCATTATTTATGGTATAAATTCTTTTATTAAAATATTAATATATTAATTATTTTTACAGATTAAGCGTTCATAGATGTGCTTTTTTACACACAACATCAAAAAAATATGATCTTATGGAATTCTTTGACGATCCAAAGAATTGGCCGAAAGATACAGTTAAAGTTGGTCGCTCATGGTCAGAAGATGAATTACGAATCAAAAGTAATGAGGATTTACATAAATTATGGTAATATATATAATAACTAATACATGATTTGTATATATTTATATATACAAATACACAAATTAAATAAATAAAAAAAATATATATAAAAATTATAATTATAGGTATGTTTTATTAAAAGAGCGAAACATGCTCTTAACTATGGAACATGCATGTAATGATGAGTATGTAATCTTTCCAAATCCTGAAAGATACGATAAAGTTGAAGAAAGTATGAAGAATCTTGAAAATGTTGTTCGTGAAAGAAATGAGGCTTTTTATTTCTTAGAAACTGGAGAAAGTGGAGAACGACCTTCTGTATATGTTAACAATATCTTAGGTATAAATATTATGACTAATTAACTTATTGTAATATATTGTTACTAATATACTTTCTAGAATTCAATCTTTTAACTAATCAATTATAACGTGGCTTTATTTAAAATACCTTTAATAATTGAATAAAATTTAAAAATTTAATTATCAATTGATGCACAGAACTATATTTTGTAACAATTTATTATAAATTATTTATAAAATATTGGAACATCACTTATTTTTTCGTGTTTAATATCTACTACTAAATATTTATCTTTTAAATATAAAATTCATTTACATTTAGGTTTGAAACAATGTTACAAATTATGTCAACATATTATACCAAAATATTGTAATTTATCTTGGAAAGAGAAACATAGATTTGGATTTAATGGATATGCAGTTCGAAAATTTTTGCGCCTATATCGTGAAAAACTTTGGAATATAAAACGAAAAAATCGCAAGTATGTACTTTTATACATGTATAAATATTTTGTAGTATTCAAAATATTATAATTATTTATTTTTCTTTTAGTCGTGAAAGCAATGCTGCAATTACATTACTTAAAAAGTTTCCTGATTTGGATATAGAGGCACTTAAACATAAATATCCATCTATAGATATAAATAAAGTTTTAAGACATAACAAATTGAAAGGTGTAAGACGTAAATCTTATATTGTGTAATATTTTTTAAAATTATATTCAATATATGTAAACAATTAATTTGTTAAAATAAATGTTTTCATAATGTTTATTGTTAATGCTATACTTTCAAATATAAATGATAAAATTAGGGAAATTTTTTGTTTCTTAAAATAAGTTTCCAAAACATATAATTTTATTTTTTATATAATTCTTAGAATATTTAGAACAATTTTTTAATTCAAAATATTAAGAACATTTTTTAATCAAAATTTACTTATGATATCAAACTTTTTAATTGTTGGTAATACTTTTAATAATTAAAAGTACTAATTAGTACTTGGTAATAATATTGATTATCGGAAAATTTTATATAAATTGTTAATACATTTCATATAAATTTTGTTTGTTTTATTGTTTTAAATATTCTGAAAGTATAAAAATTAATTCTCTTAAATGCATGTGTGTTTGGAAGTTTTGTATGTGTACATATAAGTAAAATTTACTGTATAATTAAACTTAATATATTATCATAAATTCTATACTTACAATATATTGTGTCAGTTCTAATATTTTCAAATAAAGATTTTTAGTATTATATAATATCATTACCATACAAAACAAAAATATATTATATAATTGAAAGAAGGTAATAAAAAATGTAATTTTTACTGACTTGACTAGTTCATCCATACAATTTTATTATTGAGTTTCGATTATTATCAATACATCTTTGATCATCAGTTATGACTGGATAAAACGTGCGTAACGGGTACACGTGCGAAACTCTTTCAAGAAACACTGATATAAGAAGTTGAACGCTTTTGTAGCCGATGTACGTTGTAATCCAATACAATAATATGCAAAAATTTATATCATTATACATTCATTGCATCGAGATTTATTATATATAGATCAAGAATAGTGAGCAAAATCATAAATATTAATTATATATTTCGATTATAATCTTATTTTCAATATATTATTTATTTAATATATTATTTTCATTAATATTATTTAAAAATAATTTAACAGATTCTTGCTATACAAAATTAAGATTTAATTTGAACTTGGTTCTAGTAATTTTATTATTTATTACATTTTTCATAGAAATAATTATTTCAAAATTAATATATAGTTGAAAATATATCTAATTTTAATAATTAATCTTATTTGTTTTAGTTTTGCTTATAATTCTTGATATAAATCACGAATAGCTGATAATGTATCAGACTTAACAGTTGTTTGATACACTGTTAGCAATTATTTACTAATAAGTTCCTATCACAATTTATGAGTTTGCGAGTAATAACTTAGTCTATATTTTGTTTAATATATATATTCACAATATAATATTTGAGCATGTCATTACTCGCAATTTGCAGCACAGTGAAAGAGACCACAATGATAAAAATAAAATTTTTAAAAAATAAATGATTTTATTATTTAATTCGATTTAAGATTTATATAGAATGTGATTATTTAAAGCTGATACCAAAGCTTATGGTATGATACAAATACTGCTTTTTTGTTAATAAATAATTTCCAATAATCTTTTATCATAAACAATGACATGTATTTTGCTTAATGACAATTGAAGCACCTGTAATATAATACAATTTATTCCTGTGCGAGTCGCGATAACTGTACAATTTTTAAGGCGATAAAGAAAGTGAGTATTTATTCTTTATGCTTTTAACGTGACACGCTGTACTCATAATTTTTTATGATATAAAACAATACAAAAAATATAATTGCAAAGCTAAGGCATTTTTTTCTCGCCACTAGGAATGTCAATAATCAGTTGCATCTCTATTAAGTATGAAAGTTTAGCCATAAGTAGACTCATGTTTACTTAAAAGACACAGATAAAAAAATTTTAGTGTCGATAAAGGGATACAAATTGTTTTTGAGTGCACTGTTATTATTTCCTAGTTTTTTTGATAAATGCGAGTATATGTGTGTGTGTGTGTGTGTATGTGTGTGTAAACACTTACGCCATAACTAATTATAAATATATACAGTCTTTTTAGAATTATAAATAAATGACGAAACTTTCATATCTGCATAACAAAACGATTATTGCACTCATGCGTAGTCAGAGTTATAACAATTCTGATAATAAAAATAATCAGATTCTTCGATTATGCGTGTATATATATATATATATACATATATATATATATATATATATATATGTATACGTACATATATATACACGCATAATCGAAGAATCTGATTATTTTTAATGTTTATAATTACAATTCCGATGTTAGTGTTTGATTATAATTTTATAATTTTTAATAATGTGAATACAAATAATCCAGATAAGCAAAGCAACGATATGATACGCGTACTTTTGTTTTTCTTTTCACTTTTGCATAACTTTAAAACTTGGGACCGCTTATTTATTTGTGACAAAGGAGTAATGATTTAAGAATAAGTAATACTCGAATCTATCAAGTTCCTAAAATACTACTCTGCTCCTATTGGTAATAACAATCGCCAAGCTTGTTGAAGGCTTTTGCTTGCGTCTGAACAGCGACGATGTAATTTGTCTTCGGGTGGTAAAGTAGACATTGGAAATTCATCCTGTAAAAATTGATATACTTGATTATAAATTTTTATCAACACTCAATAATTCATTTTAAAATAATTTTATATTATGATATGAATGATATTTTAGGGTAAAGTGATAAAAATCTAAAACAAATATATTAAAAAAAAAAAAATTTATATATATATATATAAATTGAGGTATAATAATTAGAAAAAACAAATTCTATTTTGAAGTATTACTGTAATAAAATATACTATATTTTTTATTGAAGATATCTCGAATAAGGAATAAATAGTTAATTATTTACTTAAGTAAAGATGAAGAATAAACAATATTTTTCGTATAAAATTGAAATATTTTAATAAGTAGTTATATTATATACATTAACTAGTAATCATAATATTGTGCGTATTAACAAAAAATTTTTTTCCATGCATTAATAGATGAATAGTTAGTATTAGAATAATTACAAGAATTTGTTTTTAATTAAAATTTTTTTAAAAATACAGATTATATTATATAAATAGATAAAATAAAAATAAAAAATAAATAAAAACGAATGAAATTAAGAATAATTAATACAAGTTAGTAAAAATAAATTAAAATAAATAAAAAATAAAATTATATAATAAAATATGTCAAGGAAACTTTTATTTGAAAATATTTTTATATAATTTTAAATCAAAATTGAATAAGAATATTGAATAAATATTATTAAGCAAAATACATTATCAAAACAAGCAACATTTATTTAGTTTTGTTTTTAAAAAAGCATGATTTGAGTAGTTTACATGAATTTTTTTTTAATATCGAATCATAAGGACTTACTAATTTAATATCAGCCCACAATGTTTCTAAGATCTCTTGAAAAGCACAAAGTTCTCTATAATTTGTAAAATATACGACCCAATCTCCACTACATTCATGTACTTCTCGACATGAAAATTCCTATTAGAATAAGATATAATAAATGTAACTTATTATTAATTGAATTTTTTTATTATACTTTAAAATTAGCGATATTCTCATTACTTTATAAAACATAAAACTGATATTAATTAAAAATCAGTAATTATAATAAATATTACTAGTAGTTAAATTGTTAAACATTAATGAAATATAATTTATAAATTTTAAGTAATTAATTAAAATAGTATATATTAATTATTGTATTAGTTTACGTTTTTATGAATAAGACAAAATTTACTAACCAATATGCACCATGATTGTTGTGCTAGGGGAACACGAAAGGCAGAAAGATCTTCAATGCTTGCACACGAAAGCGTTTGACCCTGTTGTATTCCGGGAAATACTTCTTTCATCGCTACTAAATGTTTTGATGTAACAACTAGACTGCAAGGCAATGGATCTTTATTTTCAGTACAGTTAAAAAGGCCAGAAGCACTTTGAACAAAACTCTGAAGCCATTCCGAGGCTACATATTCATCTGGAGCAGCAAACTAAAATATTAAAAATAAATAAGAGACCGCTATAAATAAAAAATGGTTTTTATAGTTCTTAATAGTTATTTTTAAATATATTTACAAATACACATGCACATATACACATATAGAAAACAGTTTTACCTGAAATGATTTATTTGGTTTTAAGAGAATTTCAAATGTATGGGGACGATGAGAATTGGGAATTCTTCTACAGCCTTGACAAAGGCCACCTTTTAATGGAATGGCACGTTTTGGTAATCTTTGATTATTATCCGTAAACATGTACACAACTCCACCTTTTAAAACGAAATATCCAGCTTCCCATGGACTTACAGGTGTATTAGAATTTTGTGTATGATAAATATGTGGTCGGAACATAAGATCACCTTCTTTAGTTGGGCCACATGGTGTTGTTGGAGGTGAAATATGATCATCTTCCATGTATATAAGACTATAGTGTTCAATTTTTTCATCCTATGTAGAAAGGAATATTTTCTTATATAAACTCACATTAACAATATATGAATGTAAATAATTTTAGCTATTGTCAGTTTGAATTAAAATAATAAATAACAATATTAAAGAATAATTAAAGAATAATTAAGTTTAAATAATTAAAATATTTAAAAAATATGTATTTCAATACTCGTAATGTTAGTTTAATAATTTCATTCGTCAAGTTTATTTATAGTAGTAAAATCGATTGTATTTATTATTTAAAATAAAAAAAAATTTAATTATCAATATTATATATATTATATTTCATTTTTATAAACTATTCAAAAACTTTACTTTTATCATTCTTAAAGTATAGATAATTTATTGAGATAATAAATTTAATTAATAAAAATAATCAATTGAATTACTGGATGAACAGATGTTTCAGCTAAAATTGAATATTTGAGAGTGTGCATATCATCATAATACAGTTCCTTGACTGCCGGCAGTCGAGGTTTAGATGGAGATCTTCTCATAGCTATTTCTAAATGGGTGATGAGTTCTGAAGTATTTTCACTACTTCCTGTTGAGAATAAGTACTGCATTTCATAATCACCATTTGATATTAATATTGTTTGTGCATTAGGACCAATCTGAAATTCAATAAATTAAATTTTATATAGCTTTTCAAAATAAGGATTTTTTTAAATTAAAAAGCATACTCATAATAAAATGTTTATTATATAATATTATTCTGTATAAAGATTTTCAATTACAAATAGATGTTAAAGGAAAACAGAAGAAAAAATTTAATTTCAACAGAATTTAAACCTTGTAATGGAAATGGTTTGTCTTAAATGAAATCAAGCATTTATATGGAACATAAAGATGAAAAATAAAAATTTCTATTGCTCACCATAATAACATCAAGTTCATTGTAAGGGATGACAAACTGATTACTGTACATGTGCTCTCCTTTTTGTCCACTTAAATAAAGCGTTTTATCAGTAAGAAGGGCGAGCATTGGTTTGCTCTCACCATTGGTCATGTAAGAGCTCCTGACCTTGTAGACTTTATAGAGCTCCTCATTTTTATCTCTGTAGATGTTATTTTTAAACACTTCTCTCAGCTTTAAGCTAATCTTTTCACCACTAAACTCTCGTTTATCTGCGACCACGTTATCTTGAATTTCTTTTTCGAGAGCGTCATCGAGCTCTCTGCCAATGCCCTGAGACACCCTTGCGCCTTTGATATATAAAGGATTTGGCTTTGTGGCGCTCTTCGTTTCCCTTTTCAGCTCAAATTTTCTCTCGGTAATGGATCTTAAGAATCTACTGAGCAGCGAAGTTTTCGAAGCAGCCTGACGGAGAGGTGGTGCAAGCAGACGGCTATTTTCGCCACTTAAGATCGACGTTACGTTGCGTTTTTTAAGGGGCGAGGCCAGGTGACGGGCACTGCTACCACCGCTACCGTTACCACCATCACCACCATCACCACCATCACCACCATTACCGCCACCGCCGCCTCCGCTCCCATTACCGACACTGAGTCGTCGCTCCTCCGTACTATCCGAGGCCGTTGTTACGCTGTCAAGGTCCGACCAGTCACTGGAGCTCGCGTACTTTCCCTATGTTGGAAAGTGCCAATGATTAGGAGCCTTGAGAAACGAGGAAGTGGCAGAGTTCATATCGCTATGAATATTGATATTAGAATAATCGCGGTCAGCTGTGTTTACATTAATTTGTATACTTACTTTCACCGCATTGGCAAATGCTTATTTATATGTTTATTTATACATTTGATAAGAGTATTTGAAAATGAGGATATTATATCTAAGTACTTCAATTTTAATGTTCCAAATTTTCCACCAGCTGGTGAAATCGTAAAAAAATTAATTTAAGAAAATTAAATTTTGGAATGATTATTTTCATATTTTTTTTAATATTCTATTATTTCCAGTTTTTTAATTTGTAATTATTTGATAAAGTACCATGACATATTAAGGTAATATTGATTTATTATAATTTTTCATAGATTAATTCGTAATGTTAAAACATTACACATTTCTTTTACACAAAATGGTTTGAATTGGTATTTTAGGTTTATTTAAGAAAGAGTTAAGCTCAAATATACTTAAAAACACACATCAATATTAAAAGTAATTTTCAGCATGAATTGAGTTACGGCAACCTACTTAATGTATCTTAAAAATACTTTATTAAAGAATTAATACTTATGTACATTACAATCCGCATAACTTCTTATATGATTTGTGTAATTATATTATATACAAAAATGAATATTTTTCGATAAATTATATGCTTAATTTTTCAATAAAATAGTAGTTATTAATAGAAATGAATAAATTAATAAATTATTTTAGTAATTTTTTAAATATCTGACGAAATGAAATGTTATTATATCTTGTATTATCTTATATTAATTTATACATCTTTTAATTGTTCAAAATATTTATAGCTTGTGGTCAATATTATAAAGAATTTGAAGATTTACAAAATATAAAAAAAGGAAAATAAAATTGGCAATACTTTAAAGAATTTCCGTTGGTGTAGAAACATTGCATATAACAGTTTACCTGAGGTTTAATGTTCAGTATTCTGGGCATTTCAAGCTTTGTCGGAGGATCCTCAATAATATTACCATATGCTTTTTCAACAATGTACGCCTCCAAAGCCTCATTTTCTTGCAGTTCGATATCAATTTTTGGACGCGCAACTCTCATCGGATCTTCCTGACCTTCCGGAACACCTCGCTCAGATAAAGCCATACTAGCAACTGTTACCTGACCACCAAATTTTTGTTCAGCGTCGCTATCAAAGATACTTAAAGATGACGAGGAAGAATAATAATCAGAGTAGGCGGTTCTTGTGTTAGCAACTTTTTTAATATATGGCGAATCACCATGAGCACACCAGCTATACCTATTTAATGAAAAAAAAAGAAAAAAAAATGTTTTGAGAAAGTTTATACAATATCTCTGTTTTTGTTTTTACGTTAATATCTTTATAAGAATTATTGGAAAGAAATTTTTAAAGATATTTATAAAACGGTTTTATTTTTACATATTGCATTCATACGGGGTCTTCCATATGTATTTTTAAAAAATAAGTCTTGACTAAAAATGAAAATTTTTTTTAATATTATTGAACAAATATTAATATTAATTTCCGATGTTATATATTACAATACATTAAAGACTGAATGGTAAGTTTCTTTCTAAAAATTCGATAGATAAATACACATTTTAGCACATAATTTAAAATAAATTATTAAGATTTAGGAGTAAAGATTTTCATATTAAAGAATTAAAATTTTGAATATATAAAAATTCTATAATGAATATTTAAAAAGGTGAATGTTTTAAATGTCATTAAATAAAACCTTAACATTATCATTATTATATTAGTTATATTATTATTATATTATTAGTTATATTAGTTATATATAATTATCATTATATTAGTTCGTTGATAAAGTGTTTTTGTTATTTTCGAATTCTGAAATATTAAAAGCGTGAAATAATTTGACAAAATATTAATTTTGTTATTTGTACTTTAAATAATTTGACTTTTCGCTTGTTAACTCGTGAATTAAGCTGTGAGATTATTATACATCTTATTATATTATATTGAATATTCAATGTATCAAATAATTTTTATCTAATTAATAATTAAAACAACAGTATTCAATTTATAAACTGGGTTTCAAGTAGCACTTGTATATATATATATATATATATATATACATATATCTGTGGGCGCTTCGTGCATGTATATAAAATTATTGTAAACAAAATGTGACGACATTAAATATAAATCTGCTTAATGAATTCAGCGAATTTATTAAATTACTGGAATCAATTGATATTACCTTCCTTTTTGGGCAGTTTTTTTTGGTATTGAATTGGCAGATGCGAAGCTCACTGAATAATCTGTGTAATTTTCGTCATCATCGAGTTTCATCATTTTGAAAATATCCTCGTGAAAACTAACGCGCTTTTTATTTTCACCTCGTTTTTTTTTACGCTGCCGGCGCTGCACTAAAGCGTCCGAGCTTGAAGATGACAGAATACTCGTGTCCGTCATATTTATCGTGTTCAGAATGCTGTAAGGTGCTTCGGTATTGTCACAGTCTGAAATGGTCATACTCAATTCTAAAAGGTTCGTATCGTTGTTAATGACGTATGAATTACGAGGATCCATGGCTTTCTTGAAACTATAGCTTGTATCGCTGTAGTACGTTGATCGCTTATTATATGAAGTCAAAATGCCATTATTTTCAGCATCCATTTTCGATTTTCCTTGTTTTAACACATCTATACTTTTACTGTACAAATTGTAATCCTACAATAATAATAATAATAATAATAATAATAATAATAATAATAATAATAATAATAATAGAAAAGAAAAGTAAAGATTTAATTTGTTATTTTAATTACTTTTATAAGATTTATTTATTTGCCCCAAATAAAACAATATTTTATTTACTTATTTATATTTAAATATTTAAGTTTCAAAATATTATTTTAATTAAAATTATGTAATAAATAAGACTATTAGACACACACAGGTTTTATTTGTATTGTGATTACAAAATTAATTTATTTACAACTTTTTACAAAATTATTTTATATATAATATAGATGATAATTTAATGAAGAAAATGTTGATAAAATATAATACTATAGTATGAATTATTATTAATTATATTATTAATTATAAAAAAATGTAATAACTATAAAAATATAGTAAGTAGCATTTTAAAAGGGGACTACATTTACCTTTACTGTATCTAAACTTGAACAATTTACTTCATTATCGTCATGTTTGCTCGTAAGATTTTGATTAATAATATCACTATTTGTAATTGTGGAATTATGAAATTTATTAGAAGTATCGGGCGATTGTTTAGGAGTTTTATTTTCTTCTCCAGAATCACTTGATGAAAATGAACGTTCCAGATTTTTATTATCGTTAGCACTATTATTAAGTAATTTATATTTATTGTTACGATATTTTACGTTTTCAGTGGTCCAATCCTCCTAAAAAATAATCAAGTTATATTTTTAAAGCATACAATATATTCTACTTATACATTTAGTAACTTAAGAATACAATGAGATTTTGAGTACTTATAAAATATTATATTAAAAAATCATATCATATATATATTTTACACACGCAACGCATAATTTTAAATAAATAATACTGCATAATGAGACTATATTAAATTTAATAATAAGTAAAATATATAAATTTTTATTATTCATTATCCTGTATTTGTAAAATAAGAAAAAAGTTTTCATTTTCTTTTGATAGTATACAGTTTTAATATTTTAAAATTAATCTAAAACCGTAATTTTTACTTAATATAATGGGTAATTTACGAATATTTTAAATATTTTAAAGATTACAAATAAATATTTAAATAACATTATCATGTAAACAAAGTGATATTCTTTTGTCAATGAAATAAAGTTTAGAAGCAAAATTATGTTAATTTTACTAAATTTTTCAAATAATATAGATAAAAAAGATTCCAATATAAATATTACTATTAATAAAAAATGATGATTATTGTCTTTTTTTATAAATATACAAATAAATCAATCAATAAAAATGATTATTTTTATGAGTTTATAATACTAATAAGATAATGTAATTCCAATACATACAGTAAATAAAGTATTTAGTTATAAACAAGTAATATTTTAGATTTTTAAAAGAAATTAATAGGAAATTCTGAGAAACTATCCGGGTTCATAAGGAAGTCATAATTCTAATAACGATGTATATATTAAGATTCGGGTTAGATATTTTTTACTTTTTAAAACAAACTTGAAAAATGTTTTTATTGAGAATTTAATAAAAATGACTATTAAAGATTGATTTATATTTAAAACTGATAAAACTTAATTTAGAGAAAAATTTAATTTTTTAAAATGAATTTATGCTAAGTATAGGAGCACGAGCGGATTATTGATCGGAATTTATAATTTTCTAACATTTCAAGGGCAATAATTGAGTAGTCTTATATTGTTTTAAATATAAATTTTATATATCTTGAAAGATAAACATACTTCTTTGTAACTGCTGTTATCAGTCTCATTGGCAGGGTCCATGTCACTATCGAGTGCAACGCCGCTGTCACCGGGCGAGGCAAGACTCGAAGAGATACTCGAAGAACGTAAATGCAAGGTCAAGGCTATGCCCGAGGGTGATCCACTCATAGGTCGTTGGGGCATGTAATTGCATATGTCCAAGTACGTGACATCCTATAATAAGATAATATTCATTATATGAATGTTGCATCATCTAAATTGAAAATATTTGAGGTAATAAGTGATTATAAGTAACGAAGAAAACGAACGAATAATTCAAAATCTTCGTCATTACTAATTAACTGCTTATAATTTAAAAATATCAATACTTTTGTATTCCTAATATTTTGTATTTAATCAATCAATTTTTAATTATAGAAATAATGGAATATAATTGTTAGGAAATTAAGGTTTTCAGAAATTGTTTATAATATTATAAAATTATATTTATTTAATTATTTAAATGGAATTATCAGTTTTATCCTTTAGGAATCGTGATTTAATTATTGTGGCTTCTGTTGAAAAGATTTTATAACTTACATAATTAACAAATGTTTAATAACATAAACAGATGTTGCATATTTGTAGTTTAACGTTTTTTAATTTTAATTTTTTTTACAAAATTATCGTAAATATTATCAGAAATATTCGTGTTTATATATAATAATGTAAATATTTATAAGATAATATGTAAATGATAATTGAAAAATATCATTCTTAAGGCATTAAACTACTTTAAAATTTTTGGGAAAAATTATATTTATTTTGTGTATTTTACAAAGAGTACAATAATCAGTAGATTGTTTTATAAGTAAATGGATTTTTAATTAATTTAATTATATTTATATGATTGTATTGTTCAGCATTTTTAATTGAAAAAAATAAATATTTAAAAATACTAAATTGAATTTTTCCTATACTAGATTTTAAAAGTAAGTATACCAGACATTGACTTATAACATTTTTAACAAATTCATCGTACATTTTTAAAACATAAATTTTTTTTACTTTTTCATATTTCTATGTTAAATTAGGATTACTATATAGTATACATAATATGAATAGTTTAAAGATTTTAAACATAATTCGCGAAACACATAAACAGCTATTATTGATAGTAGTTATTTTGAAGAAAATTAAATTCAATTGTATAAATACATATATATTTTTAATAAATAAATCTAATCAAATGCATTGTATTTCTATTTTAAAGATTATGTTTGGAAAAAGAAAAGAATATAAATTGAAATATAAATATATCATAAAATCAAATATATTTAAAAATTTCAGATTATTACTAGTATTATCTAATATTTAATTATACTTAAAATATGTTACATAAACAATTTTTTTTTCAACTATTAAAGCAGCATCAGGAAAATGTTTAAAAAGTAATATTGTTTTTATTTCCAATCAAACTTATTTAATGAAAGTCGTCGATATTTATTCCATACATTAATTATGCAAAAGCATAGTTATAAAGTGATTTAAGTTATATTACTGTGATAAAGCTGTTTCATAGTTTTGATGTCAATATCAATAAAAAAAAATTCAGTTTAAAAATTCATTTAAAGAAAATTCATAAAGAAAAAAGAGGAAATGTGATACATTTACTAATTACAATTTACAATTACAAAATAAACATTATTCATTGTACATACATACATGCATACATACATTCATGCATATATGCATATAGATATATATATATACACATATATTCTACAAACAATGTTAATTGCAATTTTCTGGTGGTTTCTTTTGTACAGTTTTTAATAAAACGCAAAACCTATCTACTTTAATTTTTTGAAATTTTCTGTATGCCTGCACAAAAAAGTCGGACTATAGATATTAAATTTTATATATGCTACTGACTAAAAGAAGGTGCACATGTGCACACGAGAGTAGACGGATCAACGATAACCTACTGCCCTCGTCGTAATGAAGTTAAAAACAGTAGAGCGAGCGAAAGAGAGTGAGACAAACACATGCACATACACACATGTATATATATATATATATATATATATTTATATATATATATATATATACGCGCATGCAAGCCATCGATATGAGCAATGCAGACGTTTCATAAGTGATGGACGGAAGCCATTTATTATCAGTGATAATTGTAACCAGGGGGTGATTGGGAATACATCAAGCGACGTATAAACAGTTTAAATAAAATTACATACAAATTTCTCAATTTTGAATGCGTGAATAGGTCTTGAAATCTGTTACGACGAGAACAGTAGGAGACACAAGATAATTAACAATAATTTAACAATGGTATAACGTAATATGTTTCAGGAAGAGTGTGTGAATTATTTATTTCTTTCCTTATGCTTGAATAAAAATGTTTCCAAATATTCAAATGACTCAATAAGTATTGTTATAAGAATACTGGATGATTGATTATACACTTCTGATATTTTAAATTTATTCTACAGTGTTATGTAAAATTCTCTATAAGATATTCCATGGAATTTTTGTTTATAGTTGTATGATTGATAATCAATTTATTTTAAAATTGCTAAAATATATATTTAAGAAGAAAATGGAAATTGTACTAATAAATATTTATTTCTTTAAACTAATACTGCAATTTACAATAACATTAGAATCAGATTTAGAAAAACTAATCAACATTTAATATAATAATGTCATGTACATTAAATATAACAAATATAATATATGTAAAATATTGTATTTAACTTATTTTATAATTTTCGAAGAATTTGTTTATTTTTTCCTTGTACAAATTAAATTAAACATTTGAAGCATATATTAAAATTAACAATATATTACTATTTTTTACTAATATTTTTAAATGTTTCTATTTAACAAAAATTCTTTTATCATTAATCACGGTTTATGCGTATAACGAACTTATGAAACCTTGAGTATAGAACAATTACACAATTATAAAACGATTGCATGAAAAAGTGAGTAGCTAAACATTAAATTCATGTTTCTAATTATTGTGAAAAAGACAATAGTTATTAATTTAGGGTAGTAATTAATTACCAACCTATGAATTGATAACTAAGAATGATATGGTCGTTATTGATAATTATATGTTTATTCTTTATGTCTGTTGATTTATTTGCATATATCAAGTAGATAATGCACAATGAACTGTTCTTAATTTATTGTTTTTATTAATTATCATGTTAATTTTATAGAAATTTTAATGAAATTGTTATTTATTTGTTTCATATTCAAATAAGTTATACTTTACATACCAACTGCAGTGTAAATGAAACATTTTCAAGTCCAGCTAATAAATTGATTAACTGATTGGTTTTGTCTGCATCCCTTATAAGAGCATGTGGAAAATATTCTTTTTTGACCGTTTTAATATCCCTTATCATACATGCCAAGTAACTTTCAAAACTACCTTCGCTTAATGTGTGGTACAACCAAGCTCTACCTGTAATTAATTATTTATTTTTATTACAAAATTTTGTTTATTACAAACAAAATTATTATGAATTTGTTTAATACAAAAATAAGTTTTATTAATATATTTTTTTTATTAAATTAACAAAATATTTATTAAATATTAAAAAAGAATATTACTAAAAATACATATCATTTAATAAATGAATATTTATATAATACATTTAATATTTTTAAATGTAAATAAACTTTTAAAAAATATTTGTTACGTTTAGGATTAAATTTTAAAATTTATGTTTTCATTATATAGTAATTTTTATAAAATACCTTTTCCAATAGACGTTAATACATTTTGCAAAGCATGTATAACAACAATAGTATCTTGATGACTAAGTTCTCTGGCAGTACCCCAATATCCATATCGTTCGATTCGTAGACCATGACGCAATGCTCGATCTAGCCAGTAGACAAGCCAGGAATCACCATCAAGTACAACAGATCCATGCAAACTCTGTGCATAGACCTGCAAATTGAATATTGTATTGAATAATGTAAGGAGTCAATTGAATTGATTATTTTGTATTAATCAGTCACTTAAATTTTGTTAATGCTGAAAATTAACAAAACTGTTAATTAAAATTAAAATAATTGACATTCAATGACTTTGATTTAATATTGAATATTACTTTATTTATCTAATATTTCAGATTATTGTATAGTAGTTAAAATTCCCATTAGTATCCAAAATTGGCTTAATTTATTAGAGGTTTCTAAAATTTTTATTTTGTAATGGAAAAATAATTATTTATTTAATACAATAATAAATTTAATTAATTTCATACATATATTTAAATATTTAAATGTGTAGTTTAATATACTATTTATAAGATTTATATAAATTATAATGTAAAGTAGTAATTAAAAAAACCTATTAATTTAAATATAGGTACAAACATTTCTTTACAATTTTAAAATACATGTTCATTAATCTACTTTAAATATAACCTTCATATATATTATAAATATTTTTAAAAAGTTGTTTCAAAACATTATAGTTTTTATAAATTTATTTCTTGTTGTATAAAGTAATAATGATTTTTATTGTAATAATAATACTAACTAAATCTTCAATATTTCTTAAAATAAAAAATAAATTCTTATTAAGTTTGGCAAGTTATTAATAGAATTATAATAATTATTAAAAGAATGAATAATTTTCTTCCATTCAGAAATAAAAATAATCACAAATTTTCATTTTATCTACGACAAAATAAAAATCAATTTGTGTAAATACTAATAAATAGAACTTAAGATTTTATAAATATTTATTCTTACCATAAAAACTACAATATTGATGTTAAACAAAAGATTCCGTTAAGTTTCATTTCTAAATTGGACAGAAGGAAAACGAAACGAAGCAGTAGATGAATTTCAGCTAATGTATATAGTGTGGAAACTTTACAAATTAGTGATAAAATTAGTAGAATGATATATTTTATTCGTATCGTTTCTAATAATATAAATAAATAATCAATTAAATTTTTTTTTATTTAAATCTTAATTTGTAATAAAAATTCGAAAGGTATTTCTAGAACTTAAATATCTTTTAAAAATAGTGCCAAAAATCGCGTATAAACGAAATATATAAATATTTGTTTATTTCCTTATTATTCAAGATTTAGATTTTTCAGATTAAAGAAAATTTATTGTATTAATTAACTTACTTTAATTTATATTTGTAAAAAAGATTATCATTTTTCTATTTGATATTTGATTGAATTTTAACCTACAAATAATCCAAGTATAAGATGCTAGTGCATGAAACTATTTAAAATTGTAAAAATTATCACTATAACTACTTGTTTATAATATTTTCAAGAAAATATGGAAGTGATACATTCAGTTATTTAGTTCACTTGATTGTTTAATTATTTATTTAATCATTTCATTATTTCATTTATATATTTAATTCTTTCAATAAGTACGATAGTTAATTTATAAATTTTTTAGTATTATGTACTTCAGTAAAAACAAAAAGTCACTATTCCGCAACTTATCGAAGTCGTTTATTCAAAGTACGTTAAAGAAATCAACGGACAGCTTTGATATTTTATTTCATTTCAAGCGAGAATACGAAAATAAATAATAATTGATAAATTCAACAAATCATTTTGAATATTTATTATAGATATGTCTTATTTATTATATTTATTTATTATTTTTATTATATTTATTATAGATATAGATATATTTATTATTGATTATGGCTATTTGAAAATTAAAAGATAAGCGTTCCTATATTGTACATACAATTTATTTTTCAATTTTAATTTGATTTATAAGGTTCCTAGTCTTACCATATATTTATTATGTTACATGTTTCAATGGTATTAAATCATTATTTTATATGTACAATTTACACATATATAAAATTATATTATTCACACACCCATCTACATACCCCCTCCCCCCGCCATGTGACATACAGAACTTATTCTTACATGTGAATGCATATGCATTCATGCATGCATGGATTCGAGTATTTTTATATTCGTGTATTCTAATATATATAATAAAACTGATTGATTTAACATAATATTCATTATTTAAGAAGAAATTTAAGAAGAAATTTTGAATAACGAAATTTTAATAATTAACAAAAATTGAATAATTTTGAATGATTTTATAAATTTTGTTCGTTTAAAGCAAAATAAAATTGAATAGTAATTTATTATTTATAGTTAATATTAAAATATTATTGATAGGGCACTAATATTAATTAAAAATAAGACGTTAATTATTAATTAAAATGGTTTTAATATTATTTTGATGTTTGAAAATAAACGTTGTTTTATAACATAATGTTTATACTTTTTTAAAAATAAATTTTTAAATGAATATATTGTATAGTAACTACTTCAATATATTAAAATTCTGCGTTAATTGAACTGTGTTACTATATTAAGAAACAATTATAAAAAAAATTTTGGTTTTTGAACGATACCATAATATCTACGAGTATTAGCTTTTAGCATGAAAGTAAAAGTATAATTTCATTTACAAAAAATATTTCAATGTAAAACTATATACATAATTAATCTACTTATCCTTCGAAAACCTACTTAAACTTTATGTAATGAAAACGTGTATATCTAAATATATGATGGATAATGAAATATAAAAAACGAAATTATGCTTCATTTATAATATTGAATATAATTTGACTTTTTGCCTTTCTATTACATTAAATGACATAGTTTAACAAACATACTATTTTGGAGTTTAATTATTATCTACTAATTTTCGATCACAATTTGTTGATGTAGTTAAGATCAAAGAATGAAATAACAATGAAGTAATTTTATTTAAAGAAAATTAATTTAAGGCAATTGATATTAAAATATAATTTTTGTTTAAATGAATCGGTTGAATTAATTTATTTATTAAATTATTAGTATAAATGAAAAAGAAACGTATTAGTGTTGGCACAGTCTGAAATCATAATTTAGCCAATCAAGGAGACAACCCTTATGCGAAATGCAATGTGTATATGACGTTTTGTGAAATCAATCGGAAAATGACTCGTTAAATTGAAGTTTCCGAAATTTTATAAGAATAATTGATACTTTTGCACAAAAGCTGAGTCTTGGTAACAATAAAATGACGTACGCACTAGATAATAGCAATGGGCGATATTGACAGGCAGTTGATGATATAGCGACTTACAAGTTTAACGGCTTTTGTGAGCTCCTGCAGGATCCTTCCCTTGGAGAGGATTTTGTCAGTGCAGAGCTCCATGTCAGCATCTTGTCCGGGCATCGTATCCTTGGTCTTGGTCTTTAAGCCCGCATGATCAATCAGTGCTTTGAAAAATCTCGTTCCCTGAAGTCCGTGGCATTCGACGGCACCGACTTGCTGGACAATGCCGATTACGTGCTGCGACGGCGCATACGGTTTATCACGGCGCCGCGGACGTGCTACCACGTCCCCTTCGCACATCAGTCGCATCGATCCTCTGCCTGTTGGATACTTTTTGCCGTGTGTTGGTGAACCGAGGTGCGAAGCCGATGCGCAAGTTCGTCAAAGCGCGCTAAATTCAAAATCAAAAGCTTTCCTTTGCGTTAGACTTTGACAATCTTAAGATACGGTCTGTTAGGGAACCCAGTAAGATGAGGATGCTATCCTTAGCGACTCTGTCTCTGTATTACTTTGGATCAATGTATCATTTTTCTTGTGTTTGTAGATTCACGAGTTTTCTGGATTTGGTGCATTTAAGGATTTCGTTACTTCGTTAACAACGGGTTTAGTTATTAAAACCCACACTCTTATCGCAATACTTTGAAGCGACACTTTGTCTTTAATTGCGTTTAATTAAATTTCCTTAGATGAATCACTGAAAATAGGACATTTCTGGATAATTATTTGGATTTTAATTGGAATATGAAATGCAGAATTCAATAATTTACAAATGCTAAGCGAAGTTTAATGGATATGCAGTATGTTCTACTGTTCAAGTATTAAGAAGCAATGCAGTTGGGCGTAAGTATAAATACTGTGTGAGAAATAGATGATCTGAGCTCTTCGAACCAACCAAAAGAACTCACCGGATTACTAAGAATGTGACAATGCTCTTCAGCAAAATGCAGAGTCAACACTTTATCTTGTAACGCATTTGCGAAATATACTGATCAGCTGCTTGATCAAGTGGTGGGAGGTGAATGTACATCTTGCTATTTCTACATGTGAGCATCCACGGAACGAAATCATGCCGATGTTGATCACAAAAGACGTAGGTGGGGAGAAGTTAAATACGTTGGAAAGTGGAAGAATTGTAGGAAATTTTTATTATTTTAAAAGACTGATTTACGCATTGTATGATTGAAAGAGTGAATGTACTATGTATAGGTAAAGAAAATTTTTATCTTTGATATTTACATTAAGATAATATTGACATAAAATCTGATTGCTTATTAATCTAGTACATTAAAGGATTTGAATTTTTTTAATTTTATATCTTATGAACATTTTAATTATAATAGAATTGTTGATAATATTATAGATAATATTGCATACACATTACACACCCGGACAGCGAATGAAAAAACCGATGGATGAACAATTTTTCATATAAATTGTAGTTTTTATCATATTCATATACTATTAATATTCAGATCGTTTTGAATAAAGACTATACCTATATAATTAATAATATTTATGAAATACTGTTGTAATCAATATATTTTTGAAAACAATGCCAAAAATGGTCAGCAATGTTTATATAATTACTTGCTCTTTTCATATTTATTTATCGAATAAACAGTAAGTTATATATAATAATTAATCATAAGAATTACAGTTACAAACAATAAATAACAATGTCTTTAAGTAATAGCCTGTTATGCAGTACTTTCGTATAAAATTATAAAACTTTAAACTTAAAAATGACATTATATTAAATGTATAAAAGAATTTAATACATTCAAGATCTACTTTTCATAATAGAATTTACAAGTAAAATATTTAATTTTATCAATTTATAAATGTGTAATATGAAATGATTACGTGTCTTTGTACTATAATTATTATTGCAATTGATTAAATACAGTTGATTAAATTTAATTTGAAATATAATTGGTTTATACTATTTTAAAATAATTTCAATTAACTACGATTACAATTTATATACAAACTTTTATTGAATTTAAACGTGCTTCTATTTTTTAGAGATGTTATCAGATAGAAATAGAATAAACATTAAATTTAACAATACTAATTAAATAATTTAAATAAATGTTTTTGTATTCTAAAGATGTTGTTTATAATATCTACTGATTTTTATATCATAAAATTTACTGGGTAAATTCAAGAATTAAAATTTTTTGTTTAAAAAAAAAAGAATTTTATAATCAATGTAGTTTATTTCAATGACGGTTTATGATAAATTAATAAAACATTATTAATAAATGCAACATAAAATATTTTCGTTTCATTCGTTTCTCACCTATTTATAATTACGCTTGATCGATCCATCAATTATATCATATTATTGTATTTTCAATAATTAATTTCAATATCTATTAATGATACTTGAGGAAAAGTTACAGCGCGATAACGCAAACACGCCTCCGAGTAAATATATAATCTGACCAATGATGTTCATTATTAGGAAAGTTAAAAAGAGAATGAAGAGTTCGTCTCATCAACTATGCGACGCTGATCGGCATAGGAAGAGCAATGGAATCGAGCTTAACTGTTTCAAGTAGTATAATTGCGATCGTTGTCCGTTCTCGCGACATATTATAACGTCATTCTTGCTTAAAATTAAGAGAGAAATAAATATGTTTATGATAAGAAGTGCAGGGTCTTCTGACCCCTTTTAACAATGTTGTGGTTATTATTACTTCTTATCGTCAAAAATGTTGAGCGTACGAGGTCGAATGTGCTAATGATTAATTAGATAATATTAGTTAAAATTGAAAAATCTGACAAAAAATTGATAATCATTTTCATAGATACTTAAGATATGAAATTATATGTATATAGTAAAGCGCTGATGTATGAGTTTGAAATTACATGGAATTATTCTAAAGAGGTTTGAAAATGAATACATAGAGGGTATATTTATGATCTGAACTGGACATGGTATCTTTTAAGATTCAAAGTTCTTAAGGTTATACTGATAAGTACTATCTTGGGTCCGCCCAAAGATCTCGAACGAGAATATAACTAAAATAGACGAGGGAAAGTGCGTATCACATGTGCTTGAACGCCCTCGTCACATTTTGGATAATCATATTAGGTCTGAAGAATAGATCTTAAAGATATTTACTTCGCCTATTCAAATGGACAACTAATACATCTGATTATCCGAACATATAAAAAAATTGAGTAAATAAATGAAAAAATTAATTACATGTAAAAAGGTAAAGTCCAAGCGAACCATTGAGCTTAAACAGTGTAAAATAAAATGTAAATTATGTATTTTTATTTAGCCAATTTTGGTAGTCCTCAACAATTTTTTATTTAAATGTGTTAATATTTTATTTAATACTTAATAATTAAATTATGTAACAATCTTAAACGATCAGCGTAGTTTTTGTAAATGCATTATATTTAACAGAATAAGTTATAAATTTATTATAGTATTGTAGATCCTCTTAATTTTTTTTATAATTCAGTAGTATTTTATTAATAATTTTTAGTAAAAAAATTTTATTTCTTTGATATTAGGAATTTTTATCAATGTACTATCTGATTTACCTTATGTTCAAACATATTTAAATATTATCTAAGTGCATACAGAAGTAAGTTTTCTCATCATATATATAGAATTACATTGAAATTAATTTTAATATTTAATTTACTTATGGTAATAATAAATAGTAATATAAAATATAAAAATTATATTTTATATTATCATTTAAGAACATTACAATATTAATTAATTGTTGTATATTTTAGAACTACTGCTTGACATAAAAGTAGTTTTATTACTTTTATAATTAGAAATACCATTGTTAATATGCTATATTATAATAAAATATTTATACGCTATATAAATTAATTTGACTAATATTTATTAATATCCATATTAATATTTATTTCACTTAAAATTTTTTAAATTCAAAAAGTAGTTTCTATGTTTATTTATTAATTTACTTATAATCTCCAATTTAGAGAAATATAATAGTATTTTTGGATGATACTATCTTTGTATAATTCTTTGTAAAGGTAATTTCTATAGTTAAATAATATTATTATAAAATGTGATTATCAATTTCAGTTCATATAAAAAAATAATTTAATTTTAAATTGTTAATATTAACATTTATTTAATAATAATTATCGTAAATCATAATTTATCTTATTTTAAATTCTATAAAATTATATTTTATTTATTTTAATTTTGTCTTTATTGTCCATTTATAAATAATGAATTATTAAGGAGAATATAAAAGATATAGAAAACTATGAATGAGAATTTTTAGTGAATAATTTTTAAATATATAAAATTATATAAGCTTACAAAAGAAGATGTTTTAAAGAATTCCAATATATAATTTCAGTTTTATAGTACAATTAATAATTAGTAAAATCTTATAAATTAATTCGAAAATATGTTATTTTTTTTTATTAAATTATTTATTCATGGAATCTGCCAGTTCTACTATAATTTTTATTTTTTAAGAAATATAGATCTCCATTTATTTAATATTATTATGTTAATTTGTTATATGTTAATACAATTAAACTGAAATTTAATTAAAATTATGCATATTTTTATTTTTAGTTATGGCAATTACAGAGTTTAAATAAATTAATGTAATGCATTTGATATGTAGAATTTATTTAATATTTGTAGAATTTTCTAAGTAGCCTACCATCGGTTTTGTTATTAATAATTGGATTTAATTTAAAATATGGACTGTTCAGGACTATGGTATCATTTTATTTTAACTATATTTTTATTATCTATGAAAAATATTAATATATTTTAAATATTGATAATATATTAGTCAATTTTTAATGATAAATTCAATTAAATATAGATAAAGACTTATATAGCGGTATAATTCTACTTATTTTTAAAGTATTTTTAATATCAATAGTAGTGCATTATTAAGTTTTTATATCGTAATTTGTGAAAGATTATGTTACATAAATATTATATTTGTCCAGTTTATATTTTATCATATATTTCAATGAATTATGAATATGCGATCCTTCTTTAGGGAAGATTAATTTGATGTAAAAATATAGTTTGTTATTTTCTACTTATTTAAATTTTCTATTATATGAAAGCCTATATTAGATTTGTATGCAAATGTATAAAGAATATTTAATTATGTTGTGCTTATTATTTTTTTTCGTCTTATTACAAGGTTCTTAATCATTTTATAAATTTATTTATATTTGACAAAATACAGTAAACATATTTACTGTGCGTTCAATCATTTTTTTATTCAATTTTAGAATAATTTTTCAAAGGCTCAATATAATTTATAAAAATAAAACTATGTTTTAAAGACATACTTGTCCGTTCTGAAAAAATTTTTTTGCAAATGTGTTGCTTTTGGTATCGACTGCAAGTTAAACTACTTTAAATATTTAAGTATTTTTAAAATAAATTTTATGTTATATATTCTTTATTAATTTTTATTGTTTACTTAATATTATATATAAAATAAATTGGTTATAGGAAGATAATTGAAAAATGCTGGAAAAATATTGTAATATCTTTATAGTAAAATAAACTTTACTACTTTGGATTATTTATAATTACAATGGAAAATAAATTTTTAAAACATTTAATTGCATTCGTGCTGGTACATCGAATGTATTGGCTAAATATTCAGTTTAAGTTAAAAAAAACAAATATATGATCTGTAATGTCTCGCTTGATATATTATGAATTTGATAAATAACGTTTACTTATATATAATTTTACTAATTAGCTTTCTGGACTTGTGCGATTTGAGCTTTTGTAAGTTTTTAATTTACTTATGAGAACTACTTTTATTTTATTTCTTAACTAAGAATACCATATTTGGTGAGATTTTAATCGTAGGAGTAATTTTATGTAAAGAAAGATGATCTGTGATAATCCATTCGTAATTTTTAAATATTTATATTAACGAAAATTCTTCTTCAAAAGTTTGTTTAAAATAAAGTATCCTTATAATTTAATAAAGAGCTTTATTTTTTATGATAAATAAATTATTACATAAATTATAAGAAAAAAATAAAAGTTTTTGTTTAATAATGATATAAAATTATAATAATATATTATTATAAATAAAATGATTCTAAGATTTCATGTATATATATGTTCAATTAATTCAATTAATATTTTGTGTAATTAAGAAAAGTTAATAGTAAGTAAAATTTTCATTTATATCAGAAATAAATTTATCATGTATTAAGTAATGCAGCTTCAAGAAGTTTCTGAATAAAATTCTTAATATAAATATTAATATCAGTACTTATTATTATAATATAAAAAGTACATGATATCAGAATATTTTATAGTCATTAATAAAATATAGAATAATTCATGTATTTATAAAACTATCGATCATTTAATATATTATTATATTGTATTATTCACGATAAACTTTATGTCATATTTATGTGATAGAAAAATATATATTTGATATTTCATAATTAAGTGTAACTTATAGTAATATCCTCTTCTAAACATATTTACGTGTTTAGAAGAAATACACTAAGTAAAGAATGAAATATAAATAAAACAAATAAATAAATGTTGTTATTCAATTATGTCTAGAAATTTTGTATATTTGTAGTATTTTCACTAAATGTTCACTTTGAAAAATATAAAAAAAGGAATAGCTTATGATAAATACTTTATAATATAAATTAAAGTATAATTAATTTTATTAAAAAAAATATATATATATATATAAGTTATATAATTTGAAAAAATTTGTTTGCATTAATATAAGAGATAATAATGAGATGAAAAGGATAAATAACAAAATTAAGTACAATATTTAAAACAATACATATTTTTACAGAATGGTAAGTAATTATGTACTTCATATCAGTGGTTGAATACTTTTGTTAATATCGTTTCTTCTCCGTTCTCGCTTGCTTGCTCGATATTGCTTTTAATAAAATATGCATTTCAACGTGAAAATAATATATATAGTATACTGATAGATTCATACAGAAATATCGCGGAAAAAATATTATTTGCATAGTAACAAGCTTATCTGCGCCAAAGATAAAGCTTTGTTTGTCAATTAACGACCGACATTATGTAATTGAAAATGATTTATAAGCTTATACGAGAAAAGCTCTGTATGGGTGTGACCTGATGAGAACGTATTGACGCGATTTGTGCTGTATATGCTGTTACTGTCGCAGAATACGCCAAGTGTAATTTAATTAATCTCTTGCATATTATATTTGACTTCTAATTAATCTTTTTCCGGTGTAAATTGTGATTTTATTTATGCTTTACTGAATTACTAGTATTATAAATATAAATATATAAATACCATACATGAATATAATTAATATTTAGACAACAAGGATATATATAAATAGTGTTCATTTGAAAAAACTAGATATGTAATTATATGATTGTTTAAGTTTGCGACTTTGAATAAATGACACTTAAAGCTTCTTTACGGAAAGATAACAATTTTGAATATCGAATATATATATATATATATATACTGACTGGCTTGTATAGTTGACCAAAGCTCAAAATATTATATATAGAATTAATATATATTGAAGATAATTTAAGATATTAAAGATATTAAACATAAAAGATGTAATTATAATATATTTATTATAATTTTTAATTATGATAAATAAAATAAATTAATTAAATTCAATTATACTTTATACAAAACATACTTTTTAATATGCTGATTGTCAACTTTTTCTTTAATTTTTCTGAATTTTAATGACAATTACTTTTTAAATTAATCCCTTTGATTCTTTTATTTCTAATTGATATATTATATTTTTAGAATTAAATTTATTATAATTTTATTATAAAAAAAATAAGATATTTATGCATTATCTTATAGATAGAATAATGTTATATAGATTTTATAGATGTATCATCCAAATATTTAAGCAGAAGAATTACCTATTAAAGTTAGAAGTTTATTGAATTATTTAGTGTAATATCTTTAAATAAAAACCAAAAAGGGTATTATTCTTAAAAATAATAGTTTATCTTTAAGAAATAACGGGAGATGATGTATTACATGATATGAAAGAATATAAAATTTAATATAAAATACTTATAATAGATAAAAAGATGAACCTACTTTTTATTTAATTTTAATAAATACTTATGAATATGATGAGTAAAGTAAGTAGTACTGCACAGCTAACTTAATGAACATTTTATTAGTACAATTCAGTCATAGTACAGCAAGAGAAATATTTAAGTTATGAATAATAGCAAAATTGATAATTTGAAAAATAAGTCTCATAGTGTTACATTGTATTATATAGAAATAAAATTAATAAGTCAGAGATAATGTTAAAATAATCAAATTTTATTGTTTTATATTAATAGCTTAAATCGATATTGAATAGAGTAATTAATAATTTTCGTAAAACATATTGGTTGACTTGATTTGCAAACTGAAGGAGATGTAGTTTCTTACCCAATTACTGTATCTAATAAATATGCTAAGATATTGTAAATACAAAAATTTGATTCGTTAAATAAATATAGAAATTTTATTTTATATAATATTTAGAAGATAACATTTAGTCGATCAATGTATAATAAAAAATAATTTAACTTATGAACAAAATTCTGTATAAATTTTCATGTATTTATTATAAATTTTGTATAAAGTAATTAAGTACACTTATAACTTTACGCGTATAAGCAAAATAGATAATACTGTAATTTATAAACTTTACAAAATATATATGAATTATTAATTTTTTAAATTATTTATTTATAAGATTCTTTTGCATTCAATTTATTTTTAGTATAATATTAAAATCTTATATATATTAGGTTTAATTTATAAGTACATTATAGATGTATAATAATCGCATTCGTTTATCTTTCATTTGATCTATACAAATAATAAATATTTTTTTACTAATACTATGTATTTAAAAATAAAATTAAAGAAAGTCGTTGAAACTAAAAACTTTTGTTCATAAGAATATAAATTTATGAAAAAACTGATAGTTACATTTACTAATATTAATCGAACAAACTTTATTAGAAATACATAATGTTCTTACATAAATTTTAAGAAATTTGTAAATAAGATTTAAATCAAAAGAATTCAAGCCAAAAATTTGAACAGAATTATGTAATATTATTAAATTTAAGAAATATATGTATTATATTTTTATACAAAAATTATTCATCTAAATATTACATTTATAATATCGTATAAATATTATATACTATATAATGTTTATATAATATAAACAAAATAATTTATATAAACGTTAATCATTTGTTATACTTTTGCATTACTTATAAATGTTTGAAGAATATACTATTTTTAAAAATATTGCAAAAGTTTCAAATTATGTTAAATTAGTTTTAAAAAATAAACTTCTCAATTTCCTAAACTGGAATAATATTTATAATAATTATTATAAATCTAATCGAATCAAACTTATGTTAGTTCTTAAATAATTGATCTGAAAAACTTATGGTTGATTTAAATTCAATTCGATTTTATATATTTCTACATTACAATACAAAATTTTTTTTACATAGTTTTTTCACGAAATGTATATAACATAACGAAATGTATTTTGTAATGAGTATTTCAATGAAGTTTTTTAATATAAAAGTAAATAGAATTTCTTAGAATTATCTGAATTTTACATCATTAATTAAAAGATAAAGAATTAGTTAACATAGAAAAGAATTTTAAAGAAATTCTTTTTACCAATTTAGCTATTTAGTTTTTTAGTTAAATGTAATATTATTTTGTTTTATTTAAGAGTTTTTATGTGTTCTATTTTAAATTTATGAATCATTATTGACATTTTATTTTGGGGTTAGATTTGAAGTATTCGAGCTTGAGCGGGAAATTATTGTGATCACGGAATAGATGTCCCTCAATTCCTCTTATGTCTTTCTTTCTTACATATTGCCGATGTCTATTTCACTTTTTGCTTGGTCACTGAACTTTGTTCTTGGCTATCAGGTCGGCGAAGTTGCTTCTCCCGAGATTCAATATTATCAGTTGCTATTGTGGTTGTTGACTCGTCATTGTTGTGACACTCTGAATTTCTATTCGGCACATATATAAAATACTCAATTGAGATAGTGTTTATGAAATAATTGATTCCTATCGTAGTCCCTATTCAATCATTGAAAGTACTTTAAATTATGGTAAGTTTCTTTCATAATTTTTAATTTTTTACAAAATATTTTAGAATATGTTCATATTAAAAGAATTAAACTATCTTACTATTTTAAATATAAGTACAAAAATTAATTTTATAGAATAAATTTTATTAAAATATGTAATTATAACGAAATCCATTTAAAATAAATAATCTATTATAATTGACTGCATCAATTTCTTTTTTCATTTATTGTTCATGAAAATTTACAATGAAAAATAAGTACTGATTAAACTTAATATAGCTCTTATATAATTAATTAAAGTTTCATATTAATTTATTCTTTAGTTGTAAAATTTTTGTATAAATATTTAAATCAGAAATACTAGAAAATATTAAAAATGAAATGTATAATGTTCCAACACAGTTTTAGCAAAATTATTTAGACCAGACTGTAATCTTAGCATCTATAAATTAGAAAACTATGTATTTAATGTATTTACATTAATATTAAGTAAATTTCAGATGAATCTAATATTATATATTTACCTTTGATATTTCAGTAATTTTTGAATATGTTTCTTTGCTTGCAGTAAATCTTTACCGGTTTCTCTTAGATTTTCCTTTGCTTCCTATAAATTATAAATAATTATTATATAATATGATTTAAAATCTGATTACCTTCATTAGTTCATTTTATTTTATAACGACTATTAAGATCTATAATTAGTATTTTCTTTATGAAATAAATTATACAAATTAACCATTACAAATTTAGCAAAAATGTATTATGATAAATTATTTTATCTTTTCATTGAATTTTAGTTCATTTCATACAATTAATTAATTGTTTATATATATATATATATATATATATATATATTTATTTATTTTAACACTTATTACTAACAGTAAAACAATAACATAATCTTATATAATACTATATACTATATATAACGATATAAAAAGAATTATTATTTAATTAGTATTACATATTGCCTTTGAATTATATTTAAATATTTAGAATTTATTAGTTATATATAAATTATACTTATAATGATGAGCTTATAATTAGGTTAACAAATTTAAGAATATATTAAGTAAAATTGTGCTTTAAATAAAAAAGTGAAATATAGCACTAAGAGGTGGAAATGAAAATGATTCTTTAACTTCTTCGTTAATTATAAATTTCAATGATGATTTTTATAATTAAGCAAGTCAATCGAATATATATATATAATTGATTAAAATGTACCATTAATTTTTGTGAGACAGTCTGTAATTCATTATAACGCGAGTCGGATACTTGACGAGCGGTGATTAATTCAACGGAGAGTCGTGCCAAATGTTCCCTATAGTTCTGTTCTCTCTCAAAAGCTTGGTTCCATATGTCTTCCTTCGTTTTAATCGTATTGCGCAATATTTTCATATTGCTTATAATATCATCGAACTCCGTTCTGTTATCGAAATAAATTCAGGATATTAATATGTTATTTATGCTATATTCAACGTCATATATAAAGTTTATCAAATGGAATAATTTTTTTATGCATCTTAGAATTTTTGCAATATTCTTCTTTATAATGAATATAGAATATAAAAGTAACAATGGAAACATTTATTTTGAATGCAAATGAAAAGACAATAATTATATAATTAATATTTTCAAAATATAAATTTTGTCAATTAGAGTATAAAAAATGATTTGTAATTTAATATTCTTTATAAATCACTATATTATATGCAGATAATATTAAATGAAAATATTGAATTTAAAGATAAAATTCATGCTATCTTTTAATTATGTCATTATATTTTTATGATTAGAATACTATAAAAAAAGATTAGTATATAATTGCTTAAATAATGCTTATTTTTAATTATTAGTTTATATTAGCTTTTTTCAAAATCATTATTTTATTACTATTTTTTTTTACATTATTTGAAAAATGTTTGCACATAATATAATATTTACATTTTGATTTTCACCAATTGTTTATTAATCAAGAATAACAAAAATATAAATTAATTAATACATTTTCTAATACAAATTAATATTATACTAAAATAATAATTGTTGCCGCTTCTACTTTTTAAAATACAAGCTAAAAATATAATAAAAAAGATTTGATGAAAGAAATACTTACTTATTCATGTCGTTATGAAGATAAAATATATATTTTTTATCAAACTTTATTTTCAATTTTAAAAAGTCAATATTGATTATCGTTTACTATATAAAATATCAGATACTTCATAAATATAACAAATATTTTAAAGTTTTCTGAAAATGTTTCACCTATAAATTTTTTTTAAAATACTGGTATTTATTTAGATTGTATAGTTTCTACGCACAATTAGGATTACACGTTTGAAAATTATATTTATATATTTTGTATTTTCTTTTATAAATTCATTGTAAACGGTGGTAATATTTAAGGAGAATCATAATTTTTACATTTAAGTCGTAGTAATACAACATTGAGCAATAATATTTGCATGTTTTCTTTACTATTTTCTTATACTGATTAAATAACATTGATATACCTATAGAGCATTCATAATAATTACTTACATATTTTATTTGTTTGTATTATGATTTGAAATATCTTGAAAACATATTTTAATTTTTATTTAATAAAGCATCTAATTTTTAAGCTAAATTTCTTTTCAAATTTAAATAAAGCTATCTATTAATATCCTATAAATTTATATATTTAGTTGCAAATACTATATTTTAAATAATCATTTTTTAATTTAAATTTTGTTAAGATTAAGGATATATATTTCTATGGATACCGTGTTACTTTTGATATTTTATATCACATTTGATTTAATAATTTCTTCACCGATAATTCTTCTTGAAATATTCTTAGAATTATTATACAAAATATATTAGAATTTATTAAATTTATTGCAATTAATTTATCTCGATCATATAACTATAATTATATATCTTATAACTAATATAATCTAATCTGATAAAATATAGTCTAAAAAATATTATGTAATAACTATAATAATTGCAAATATATCTATTTTTAACATTACATAAATTTATATTACTAATTGCAAATATTATACAATAAGTGATATTAATACTGAAAAATATCATCCTACTTAAAAAGTCGGCGTATTTTAAAAATTATTTAAGTAAAAAATTATTTTCAACTATTTCATATTCGTAGATATATTGTAGGTATTTATATATATATAATATGTATAGCGTATACAATATATATTTTTTAAATAACATTTAGGAATTTTATAAAGTAAATTATTGTAGTCAAAAATTTTTTTATTTCTAATTGTAATGAATAATCCAGTAAAAAAGTTCATCATATATTTGTAGAATGTAATGAAATTAATTAGCAATGTATAAACGTAATTATTTTATGAAATTTATATTATATGAAACTGACAACATGAAATGCTGGATTACGATTTAAGGACTGTTAATTCCATTGTTATTATTGCTGCAAGATATTATGATTAGCTAGTGTATTAAGATACCGCTTGTGATTTTAAATTATTAAAATTTTTACTCACTGGTTATAGTTAACAAAATAGATATATAACTCTTATAATTTTCTTTTTTTTTAATGTAATATTATATATTTTCTTAGTTTATAAAAGTAGAACGTCTTGGTGCAGAAATATAGAATGTTTGTTTAATATATAGTCTAATATATAGTTTAATGTGAACATGTATTTAACCATGTATTGAACTAATGAATAATAACTTCAAAATGTTATTGTTTTAATTTTCAAAATCTTATTTCATTTTAAAAAATCTGTAATTTGTAGAATCACATGGAAGATTTACTCAAATTTTTTATATTTTTCATATATATATATATATTTTGAATAAAAAAAACTGTTAACTAAATTAAATATTTTATTATTTTACTTTTTTTATATATAGTATTATACTGTAAAATTAATCCAAAATTTTATAGATGAATTCTAATGATAAAATAGAAAGCATAGAGTAAGGAATAAATATAATTTCAATTTAGTTTAAAAATATACCATTTCAATAAAATTATATGGTTCTTTTCATTACGTAGGTTCTTTAAATATATATATTTTATATGAATTTGCATCAAAGTATTTGACTGTTCAAATAGAATATTATTCTTATTAATTTTAAAATTATATAGAGTTAATATTAAACATAAATTTTACTTTTAAAGACTTTTATCTTAATGTCAAGTAATTATGTTTATTATAATATATAATGAGTTTTAAACATCTTTATTGGAAATTCTATACTACTATATTCTATACTACATTATATTATAAATTTAGTATTATATTTATTATTTTATCAATTTATAGAAAAATAATTTAAATGTATATTTTTTATATATATTGATACATATATGTATAATACATGATCTTTAATTTTGAATTTCTAAATTAAGGCAGTAAAATATGTATTTATTACAAAAAAGTATAAATAAATACTTTTATTAACTTTGCAAAGATTAATAAATATTATATTATAATTATTTGTTTATGTGACATGAAGATTTGTACATTATTCATTCATACATTATTTGTCAAAAAATTTCAAAATAAATTCTAATACGTCTCGAATCTCCTGAGATATTAAAATTTAAATTTAATGGGGCTCTACCTGGTAATGGTATCCAACTGACTTCTTTTGTCGGTGTCTTCGATTGGCAAATGTTCCTGTTCGACTATCTGAACTGCTCGTTCGCACATCTTCGGTAACTCTGTAGACGTAGATGCCTCTAGCAACATCAAGACTCCCGATATGACAGTGTTGACTTCACATTGAGACTGCAAGCATTGAAAATAATAAAAGTATATAAGTGAATGTTGTAAACAAATAGAATATTTATCAAATGGATATATACAATGAAATGGATATATGTCAATGAAAAATTTATTTAATTTATTCTATTTTTTAAATTTCATTTAAATAAATTATTTTTTTACTAAATACATTTTTTAATATATGACAAAAAATAGTCAGAATATTAAACTTAACTTATATAATAATAACTTAAATTATATAAGAGGACTAACATGAAATCTTATTTTGAAGTATCCTGCAATAAAAATAAAATTTTGAATTTTTATATCTTTTTATATTATTGGGTACTAATATAATAATAAATGAATTATGATAAATATTCTAAAATTGATTCATTAAAAAAATTCACTTACTGTGTTGCATTGCGTTTGTACTGGTAATGATTTGTTTTTTATATTCTGCTTTTTTAGAGGCTCATCTAATTTTGTAAGCTTTTTTTCCAGTTTCTGATTTCGTATAGAGATTTGGGATAATCTTTTACAAAAATATAATATATATATAATGCAGACAATAAGAAGGACAAAAAATAAACTGATACTTAAGTTTTTTTAATGTAATACATAACATTGAACAAATTTTTTCAATATTATTTACATAGTGTAATTTCTAAATTATTTTAGTTTAATATTTTGAGCTGATTTTCAATTATAAAATGTAAAGTATTTGCAAGATTATAATTTCTTATATACATATATATATATTGTTTTTATTTTGTTCTTATTATTTTGTTTTACCTATTATTTCGTTTTTAATTTTGTTTATTATTATTGTTATTGAAGTATTATAATATGATATTTGATTAATATGATTAATCTAATTATGTGCAACATTAATTTAGAAAGCACGATATATGTAAAATGTAACAGTATTTTAAATAATTAATTGTTCGCAATTTGAAACGTACATCTATGGCTCTGCTCAAGCAACTAACATTATTATAAATGTAAAAAGCAAGTAAGTAACCTCACTGATTATTCAAATTTATATTTTGTTCTTGAATCTCTGAAATTTTTTCTTCCAAATATTTTGTATAATATGGCAAAGTTCTCTGAGATCTACACGTCGACGACATTGTTTCAGCTTTACCTGTTAATATAACTTTATTATTTATATTAAATTTATTATTTATATTGATATTAGATATTATATTTATATTAGATATAGATATTATAGATATAGGTATAGATATAGATATAGATAATATATTTATATTAGATATAGATTTATTATTTATATTAAAGAATGCATATTATACAAATTTTTGGTTTATATATATTTACATCTTTATGAATACAATTTTTGATAATACTGTAAAATAAAAAATCATCAATTATATATTATAAATTATAATTTATAATTTAATATAACTAATAAAATATATATTTTGTATATTTTGATAATTTATATGCAAAACAATTTAATATAAACAAAGTATCAATATATATTCCTTAATAAATATTTTGAGATTTAAAAAGAATTTACTTAATAACCTTATTATATTATTGCAAAATTTGAAGAAATGACAATTGAAAATAAAATATGACATAATTAATATAAATAATTTTCACATATATTAGGTTTACTTGAAAATATTTAATTTATCATAAAAAAAGCTATTTTTCTATAAATTATAAATGGCTCTTTTTGCCAACTAAACAAAAAGTATTGAATATTAAAAATTAGGAAATATAAAACTAAAAGTTCAATTGCTATATTTTACAAATTTGAAAATTTCAATTAATCAACAACTAGAATAGTTGAGAGTTTGTAGTTTAAATTTGAGAATTTAGAATAGAGACAGACCTTCATTAGATTTTCGTGTAAAATAAAATTGAGTATTGAGAGAAAATTTAATTTTTCAGAGTGTAGTTTGGTATAAATATTATTTGCTTGATTACTCAATTATATTCCATATGAAAATTATCTTTCTTTATAAAAAACAGTACTTTTTTATTGCAAAAGTATGTACAGTAAAAAGGTAAAAAGTTACTTTTATGTTACAGTATTTATTACAGTAAACTTTTATTTATATTGCTTATTCAATATTTGTTTAATATTTTTTTGTATGGATATTTATTCGATTTCAAAATAAATATTGTTGATATATATGATATGTCTACTGGTATCGTATGCTTAATGAAGCTGTATTTATTCTAAATTCTGAATTATTTTGAACAGATGTCAAAAAATATTTTGATTATTCATAATTAGAAGTTGATTTAATAAATACAGATATTTGTTATTATGTGAATAAAATAAGATATATATTTTAGCTACAATTTTTATATAAAAAATGAATTGTGTTATAGTTATTAAAATTATAAAATATTATAAAATGTTTATATTCTTGAAATATTTGTAAATTAAAATTAAAAAAATATTCATTACAGTGACAAAAATGCAAAGTGCATATATGTTCTCTTCAGTAAAGTCAGATACGTTAAAAAGTAAGTTCGAAGTATAGATAAATATATACTTGGATATTTTTTGTACAAAATATTATTCAATACATAATTATTATATTGAAATAAAATGTTAATTTCTCGGCCTTAGCATTATTATATTTGACTAGTTTAGCCTGTACAATCGATATTTCTAGATTCATGTTCATTTTATGTATTGATAAATTACAGCTAATAAATGATAATTATGAAGTTTCTCTTTTATATACGTTAGTTAATGTTTTGATATATAGTACCATCTGAAATTCATGAGACATACTGCGATGTTATTTTAAGATTTTATCGACTTATTCGCATGTAAAGAATCGTATTTCCCCATAAAGCATTTCAAATTATTATTGATCACCTATTGACATTCGAACGCTTCAGTCTATGAATAATGAAAATACAAATATACAATGAATAAATAAAATACCTAATCATATAGAACATTGAAGTACCAATTTAAGCATCTTTGGTTGAACACCAGTAATGGTTACTAATCAAAGTAATACTTAAATCACAATCATGGAAAAACTATTCTATAAGGTATTATTACTAATATTTTTAAATAAACTTGCGAGAAATGTTGGTCTTTATATTGATATAAGAAATTTTATAGGTTATAATATTATGCCAATTACGGATTATAGTTACTATTATATATTTTCATGTTAATTGTTAACTCCATTTAATATGTATTTAGTACTTAAAGCATCTTGTTTACTTATGTAAGTTATAAAATATTCGTTGCCGAGAATTTGAGAAAAAAATTTTATGTAAATGAGATATTATAATTATATGCTTATATATAAACTATAATTGGATATTTGTAAGTTTACTAAGATATTGGCTACCTTATTATTCTGTTCAATAATGTTAAAAGATTTAATGAAATCTTCTAAATTATGTCACGAAAAATATATGTCACGATATAAAAATTTGTATTAGTAATCACTGCAAAAAAACCAATATAATTATATAATAATGAAATAATCAACTAACTTCTAGCATGTTACTAAGAACTATTTTTATTTAAAATCCTCTTGTTAACTAATCAATTGAAAATTCTTTCAATTAGGATAAATATGTTCAAAAATAAATACGTAGGTTAAATGAGTATTTTACCTTGGTGAACTCGAAGATGTTCCTTGCCAACACCAATATTCATTGGTATACTGGTCGAAACATGGGATGAGTAATTTTCTGAAATAATTACATTGTGTACTTATAAGTAACATTATTAACATTGTCTTTATATACATAAAGAACGAAAAAGTTTCAAGATACTCACATGTAGTATATAATAATTTGAATATTTTTTTTAAATCAGTGATTATTAATTATTTATATGAATAATAAATATAAGTTTGTATTATTTCAATATTCTAATTTTGAACTTGCAACAACTACAATAATCTAAATATTGTTGCATTATTTGTATAAATACAAGTTTATATTACATATCATATCGTTCTCATTATAATTATAGATTTTTTTTCCGTAAAGAATATATTTACATAATTTCATAATTTCATAATTTCATTCTACAGATACATATCTCACTTTATTAATTAAGCAGAATAGAGTTTTAATATTATTGTTTTAATATTATGTGTTTTCATAGATGATAAAACTATTTTTAAATTATTATTAATTTTATATTACATATTTCACGAATAATTCTACATACCTTCTTGTATTATTTAGAAAACGTATTCCTTTAACCATTATAAATTTGAATTATATTTATAAAATTATTGTATAGGTAAACTATTTTATAGTACGGTAAGATAAATTAACAGAAAATTTTGATGAAGATGCAAGAAATTTATTTATAATCTAAAGATTTAGCCCATATGAAATATTTAAATTCTTACAATCTGTTTTACATAAAATACGTGCTCAATAAAATTTATTTGTTTTTTTTTTTTTAATAAATATTTCGTTACAATTTATATCTATTATTTATATTATTAGTGATTTTAAATATGTTTTAAAATACTTAATCAATTATATTTAATCAATTTATTAAGTCAATTAAGTACGATTAACTCTTGGTTATCAATGTAAATAATTATTTATACATTTGGTTTATTAGTATAACTTTTTACTTTTAATTTAGTATTTATTATCGATAAATAGATAAATACATTATTAACATTATTAAACTATTGTTTACTTCATATATACCGTTATTAGTCATAAGCAAATTAAGAAATATGAATTTTATATGAATTCTATAATATGTATTGATATAAATATAAATTAACTAACGTATATCGTAGTATTGAAAATTGTTCCTGTCGCTTGGGACTGGAATTCCTTGAACTCGATGATAAGAGGGATGATGATTGCAGGCCACTACGGCATTTTCAGCTACGGAAGAATCACGATATTTGTTGGTGCAAGACATCTTGAATTTTTGAATAATCTTTTTTAAACTCTTTTATATATTTAAGAAATATATATATATATATATATTTTTTTTTTTTCTTTTTTGGGTGATATCAATAAGACATAGGAAAAACTATTTTAAACGATATACTAATAATTTATAAATACGTTCTTGAAACGTTTTTATGTAAAAAACTTTTTCTAGAAATTTTCATATTGCAGTAAAAGTATCTTTTCCATTCTATACTGATTCTTCCGAATAATATTCCCTTTATTTTTAGTAATAAACTAACCCTTTTGATCTAATTCTGAAGAATGTCATTCATTTGTTTATCTATCATCTTTTTCTGCAATTGGAAACAAGAAGTCATAATGAATTAAATTACATGTAGATTATATTTAAAAGATATACAAGATATATAAAAGACAATAAAAAAACTGGTATAGAAATTGATATATTCGACAAGGAAAGATTATAATGAACATAAATATAGCAATCAATACCATTTAATGTTATCATTTGTATATAATGTTTATTAAATTTTATCTATTTTATTCAAAACAATATGTTTAATTTCAACTTATAAATATTTAGTTATAATTTAATCATTCACATTATGGAGAGAAAATTATTAATTTACATTTCGTACCTTGTTTAATAATGAAAGTATAGATCACAAAGTATAGATAATAAAAAAGTATAAATAGATATAATTTTAAAGTATAAATAGATAAATTTATAGATTATAAATATTTTTATAATCATATAAAAAATTAATTTTAATAAAAACTACAATTTTATATGTCTTTAAAAGAAAATATCTATATATATAATATTCTGCACTCAAAAAATGATTTTCAATTTTTATATTCTTATTATTATAAATTGTATAAACTATGGTAAAATTATATAAATTATTGTATATATGAAAATGGAATTGATTGTAAAAAATTTTAATTTATTTAAAAAACTGAAAAGAGTTTAAAACTTTGTGCATTTTTTTTATTTTTGTTTAACTTGTATATCAAATATATAGAGTATATCTGGTTTTTTTTATATGTTCTTGTATTTAAATGAAACAAAATATAATACTTTTTTTGATGGAAGAATGCGTTGGAATGTTGTGAAAAATCTATTTGTATTTTAATTTTACTTTCTTAAAATTATTAAGTAAGTTTTATATAAATTTTAAAATAAGTGATAACATTTTACTACCGCTTTGCGTAAAAATTGCATCTAGATTCAATTGAATTTTATAATTGAAGTTTTCATACAATAATATTAGATTGTGACATCAAAAACACATATGTATATGCTTTATAATAAAGTTTATAATTATACATTAAATTTATGAATAGTATAATAAAGTTTTTTCAAATAATTAATTTTATTATTTAAATATAAAAACTAGTTAAAATTATACTTATATTCTCATTCGTCATATGAAGTACACTATAATTTTTATAGTAAGAACATATAAAGATTACATCAAATAAAATAAATGATGGTTTAAATTAATATAAATATTATATATTATATTTATACAATAATTATACATTATATGTATATATACAAATAATAGTATAGTATAAATAAAATAAAAGGACAAAATTTTAAAGTAGTTTTAATTTTTTACAGATACTATTTATATACTTAAAATAATATTATAAATCAATTTCAAATATATTGCAAAAAGGAAATTTTGTTCATTTTTAAGAAATTTTATAGAGAAATTGCAAATTAATATATCAGGAAATGTATTAATAGTTAAATAGAAAATTTTTCAAAAATTTGTAAAAAGTGCTTATTAGAAATAAAAATAAATAAATTAAAAATAATGATTACTGTATAAATAGAGCAAAAGATAGTTATATAAAAATGATATAATAATAATCACTAATCAGTATTTAATAGTATATGAAATGTTTTATTCATCTCGATAGGCATTGAAGTTAGGTTTTATTTAAGTATGATTTATTTAATTTAAGTAGGATTAATATGGGGATAAATGTTTCGATTTATATGAATTTTGAGTTTGGGTAGAATTAAATAGAATATTTGATATTCAACAACTATTTAAATGATGTTCATAAATAATAAATTAACATATGCAGGAAGATTTTATATTTGAAAATTATAAATATCAATATTCATAAATTGAATGATATGTGTAAATTAATTCTTATGATTATGTATTGAATATTTTATGCAGAATCATACAGAAATCCTTGTTACTAAAAACTGCTAAAACATTTAAAATGTCAACAATAGTATTCAATAATTCATTTGGTATATTTATATTTAATTAGATTTCATTATCATAACAGCTCTAAATTGAAGTTGTAAATATATCTATTCTTTATAAAAAGAGATATATCTAAAGAAAGAGTATTATATTTTTTATATAAAACAGACGAATAATTAAATAATATACATTATTTAACAAATACATTATTAAAAAAAATTTAACACTGAAATTTCTATTGCTTTTATTGTTGTTTATTTGACTATGATAATTTATTATTTCCATGTTCATAAAAAAAATTAAAAAAAAGTAAAATAATTCTATTAATATTATCAAAAAAAAAAAAATATATATATAATATAACATAATAAAATAGAATATAATTTAGGAAACATTTAGCATATAGTTATCAACTTAGTATAAATATTAGTATAGCATTAGTGTATCAACATTTTATCAGGTTTTATCGGAGTTCATTTAAAATATAAATAAAAATTATTTGCTGAATAAGAAATTGATGTTTTTTTATAGAAGTTGTGATTGTAAACATTTATATACTATATTTTAAGAAAGTAATCTAATCATTGTTATTGTTGTTTTATTATTGAATGTTTTTTTCTATATAGAAGTTAATAATATATATATATATATATATATATATATATATAATAAATTTGTAGAAATTATACAACAAATTTTCAATTTGATTATTGTTTTATTATAATAAATATAGTACAATGCATTAAAAAAAATTATTTACAATTTATAATTATATACATAGAATTTTATATCTCGCCAAAAAATGAGATAATTATGAATATTTTTATTAATAATATTTACATAGTTGTTTGTATAGAAATACATCATTTTTATGTATTATAAAATTAAAATATATATTCATTATACAGATAGTTTAAATTATTTGAAATAACTAAGATACAAAAATTAAAAAATTTTATTACATAGTAAATTAATAAATTACATATGTATTATTTATAAAGATTATACTATAATTATAGCGAAGAAAGTAAATAACATCAATTTAATTATATAGTAGTAAATATATTAATATATATATTAATAGCCAAAAATCATACAAATTGTTCCACATTTTCAATGTACAGGATTTCATATTGTATATTTTATGATTTTATTATTTTAAGAGTTTCTATTATCATAGATTTATTTGTACATCAAGTCGAATGATTATTTATAAATAATTATTTTTACTAACTTTAGTTTTTAAAGTAATTAAAAATGCAATTTTAAATAAATTTTGTTAATTTTAAATATAATACATTTAATATAAATAATAGTGAATCCTGTATTACACATGCATATACGCATAGCCACATACATATGCATACGTATGTATGACTTAGAACATATTATTTGTCATACTTTTTTTGTTTCTATTTATATATATGTATATACATATTGGATGTCCTATTTTATATTTAAAATTAAATATAATTAATTTCTAAGAATTTTGCATAAATATAATAACTATTATTCGAATTGAGCTAAGTAGTATACATTTAAATATTTTTCTTTCTAAATCGGAAATATATTAATTTTTTTTGACAAATATTTATCTTTTAAATTCGAGAATATATAAATATTTGGCTTCATCTAATATTATTAATACTATAGAAATTAAATTTTGGGCATTCCCATTATACGTGTTTAGTACGTGTTAATGCTATATAATGTTATATTGAATTAATTTGATTGTGAGCTTAAATGTTATAAACTTAAATGATATAAGAAAACATATACTTCTATATGTGCATATCATAAACGTGCAAATAAGAATATCAATTTAAAAAATTATGATATTAGTTCTGAAAATGGTCACTTTTTAATAACTTCAGATTTCAAAATACAGTTAAAAAATTTTTTAGTTTATAATTATTTCAGAAATAAAAATAATTTTACTTGATTTTAATAACTTGGAAATAATAATAAGTATTTATAAGTTTATAATTTAGATATTTTTCAATTTTAATGAGATTATTTTGCCATTTAAAAATTTTTATAAGAAATTCTTATTTTACGCTGAAAAATTAAGATACTAGAATTTATAATTAAAAAAAAATATAATGGTTATTATATTATCGTAGGTTTCCATATGTATCGCGGTTATAATATATATAATAATAACATGAAAAATATTAATTTACATTTTCTCTCATTTTAATAAATTTTTTTATTTTCATGAAATATTAAGAAAATACGTTTAGAAAGGAGACTTATTATTGTACATGAGTTAAAATGTTTATTACCAATATACTTTATACGTTCCTACTTTTAACAGTTGCTTAGTGTATAAAAAAAAATATTATTGTAAACAATTATTTAAAATTATTTAAAATATTATTTAAAATTATTTAAAATATTATTTAAAATTATTTAAAATATTATTTAAATTATTATTTAAAACCTTTCTTAACTATTACACTTCTGACATTATATTATATTTTTAATTTACAAATGAAGTATTTAACTAGTTTTATAATCATAATCATAACAATATTTCAATTCAATAAATTAAATTGTATTATTTATATAATCGAAAATATTCTGAGGGTATTGTTTTAATTGTAGCGAGTATATATATTTTATAAATTTTAATTATTTAATTATCGAAGAGAAATATTATAATCACTTTTTGAAAAACTGTTTATTCTTTCATTTGTATTATTTTTACTTAGAAAAATTTCTATTATTTAAAAATTGTTCATATATCTAACATTTAATTCTATTAATCTTGTAGCATATTCTGTACAGCCTATAAGACGTGTGATTTTTATTGAACACATGCGAATTTTTTTTGTATTTTTAAATACTTTTTAATCATATTAATCGTGCATTCATCATTCTATATATTTTTCATGTATTTAGTATTTTTCTCTTTTTACCATTTTTGTAAACTTTATTTTGAGTATTACTTGGTCAATTTTTGCCATTTCTTTTCATTTTTATATTTGGCTTTTTAAAATGTATTTTCATCGTTAAATATAGAAAATAGCATAAAATTGTATACTTATGAACATCATATTCTGATTTATCAGTTATGTAAAATAGTTATAGTAATTTATATTTTGAATATACAATTTATTAAAAATTCATAATTGTATTTTTGTCAATTTGTTGTTTACTATATTGTATATATTATGTATAATTAAAATAAAAATATGAGTATGTTACAAAATAATATTCACGGTGAATAAATAAACTGAATATATTTTACTATATTTATATACATTCTAAATTAGATTAATTGTGTCAATAAACTTTATAAGGTTTATTGAATAATTAATATTGTTAATTTTCACAGTATTGAAAGAATGAGTTAATTAAAAAATATTTATACTTTGATTTGCACAAACTTATTTATTTTTATTAGATGAATTATAAAGAATATTTTATAGAATTCATTTTTTATTGAATATATATTTGAATATTAAAAAATATAATTCTACAACCAAGTTCCTCGAAAGATAATTTTTATATGAAAATATTTTTGTTTGATCCATATTAAAATTTCGGTTAACATTTACAAATGCTTCAATATTCGATAATATTTCTTCTAATTTATTTTTAATATTTAAAACAAATTTCTTATTATATAGATTATTTTTTCTTTGTAATGTTTACTATATTATATCACCGACTTTGGAATTATTTTCTATTAGAATTAGAATTTTTTTTTCATGTATACACGATGTTTTACATTTTGCGATTTCTATTTTAGTTCTAAATTGACAAGATATAAAATAAGAAATTTATTTAATAGATGAACTAATAAATAATTCATTATTTTATTCAAATATTTTTAAGTGCGTCTCTCTCTCTTTTCTTCCCTTTGCTTTATCTTTGTCATCACGTAAAAATGCGAGGTATATTTATGGCTCATAAGAAGAGGGACTAAATGCGTATCGAATTCCCATTGCGGAAGAGGCGAAGAAACACTGCAAAGCTATAGATATATTTCATGCATCTCCTGATTTATCTACTGTATTACCAATGTGTAATATACAAGTCATAAAAAAATTCGTAGCGTTACTGTATATCACAATTCTTATAGATATATATGCATACATTACTGCACGTATTTAATTTGCATGCATAATATTGATAAGCACAAAAAGATGTCTGGATAATATATGTTATATTTTCATATTGATTAAATACTTTTTCTATTTATTTTAATATTTGATTCAGTTAATTATAATATTCGATGTAAGGACAATCATAATTGTTAGATCATAAAAGGTGATAAATTGTAGTAACTGCATTTTATTTAAAATTTACTTTGTTAAGCATTATTTTAATAATTGTTTCATCATAATTTTCGAATAGTTTGTATGATAATGTTTTTCAAAGAGTATTCTACTATAAATCTTATACAATATTTTCGTATTATAAGCAATATTAATGAAATTTTTTTTTTCATCGTATTAAATTTAATTGACATTTATAAAGGACTGCTGAGAGTAGTTTAACTCAAACGACTTGTAAAATATTACTTTAATATTTAAATATATTTAATTTACTATAATCCAGTAAAAGATTACAATTTACCATTAAACATTATTTAATCAATAATCATATTCTAATTGATTAAAACTGTTGAGATAATACGATTCCTAAATAATATGATAATTGATATTGCTTTTAAAATTACATTTTTATATACATTATAAAATTAATTCTTATATTTGGATAAATTCCCGATTATTAATAATAAAAAAGAATAGTGGGATCAAAATAATTTGTAATAAATTTTTCATTGCAAAATGAGCAGTCATTACAAAAGCCTAGAATAAGGGTCAAATTAACAATTTTTCAACTACACACGAAAGAATGAATTTATATATTGATTAATCTGATGTTAAAGTAAGTAGTAAATTTTTTTAATTAATCAATAATTTTGTGCTTGCAATGAATAAAATTTTTTTATTATTGTTCAATTTTTATAAGTTTTAATAACATTCTGATTTAACTTTTAGAATTTCTTAAAACAGTAATGAGATTAAATTTTATGTTTTTATTTAATTTTTAAGAAAATTATATTATACATACCAACTATAAAATTTAATTTTATAATACGATGTTTAGATATTTATGAAAGTTATATTAACAAAATGTTTAGTGTTCATTGATTTGAATATACATATTTATGATATTTAATAAAAAAAATTTGAAAGAATTTAAAAGATATGATTAGATTTAGATTATGGAGTACAACGAAAAAGAATGATATCAGATCTATGTAATATACAATACTATAATTTAATTCTGAAAGAAAAAAGAAAGCTAAATTTGAGTGCCAGCATATATATAGCGTATAGTATTTTTCTCGTAATATAACAGTTTTTTCTATATTATATTTTCTGCTTTTAAGAGTATTTTAATAATATCATAAAAATGATGAAAGTTTTGTATATAATTATATGATTGAACCAGTAAAATGAATTGTTGACTTGAATATTAATATTGGTAAGTTAGAAATGAAATAATACAAGCGCCTGCTTGTCGAAGTAGCTTTGTTCAACATTCGAAAATCAATTTGTATTATCGATATTTTAAAATAAATAAAATGCGCAATAATAATAAGTAGAATAATATTTTATAAGATAGTATTGAGATGCTTATTTGACTAAATATTTAGGATTCAATATGTTTGCTTAAATATATGTTATATGAGCTACTATGGCAGT